>NW_027100726.1:282500-340000 GCF_040412425.1 Macrobrachium rosenbergii
TATATATATATATATATATATATATATATATATATATATATATATATATATATATATATAGAGAGAGAGAGAGAGAGAGAGAGAGAGAGAGAGAGAGAGAGAGAGAGATAGATATATGCGTTGTGTTTGTGTCTCAGATTTTAATTCATCAACACAGAGTACAAGTGAGTGCGAGTACTGAAACGAAAAAGTCCAGAGACTAAAGGTCTCACCAGAAACGAGCACTTGGTGCAGTTGCCATGCCTCTGAACCTGCAGGAATCTTCAGCTTTTGGGAAGAACTGGCACACAGAATATATTTCATGCTGATGAAATTAAGATTGAGATGGCATCTTTATGAATGTTTTATGTACATGTAGCTAATCGTTACTGTTGCATGAATTGACCAGTTTAAGGTGTCTGTAGTTTTGTTTAGTAATATTTCTACTTTTTAATGTATTTCATTTTTTGTTGTTTTGGATTTCTCTTATTTAGTGTTTGAGTGGTGGACGAAGAAAGAAGCCAACAACAGAATTTAACTTCTCCCCAGACTGAAATGAACAACAAAATAAAATTGGAAATTAGAAAATAATGCCATTTTTTTTGCTGGTGCTTCACAATGCCCTTTATTAAGGGATGTTTTAGACAGTGGCGGTCTGTCGTAAGGAGGCTCTATTATATAGGGTCCCACTTTGATAGACAGCATCGTGTCGCATCGTAGGCTTCCCTAAACAACTTACTTTAATATCCCACGTTTTGCCAATCAGATGCTCTGTTGCATCAAGATTGAAATCATGTTTAGTACATAACAGTTGATAGTAGTTTCTGGGAGGTGGCATAAGCACAAGCACTCAAACATTACAGGGAAGAAATAACAGGATTTTGGTCATGCTAAAAATATTGGTAGGTTGGCGGTTTCAGGTCGTAACCCGTGTTGGTGGCAACTGTGAAAGAACTGGGGATGGGAAAGCCTCTGGGGATTCCACAATGACAAGTGGACGATGATAAGAAGCGTAAGGACAACGCCAATGGAATATGAACTTTTACAAGCGCTCTTCTTCCGCTGGTGGTCAGTCTTCACTTTCTGTAGCCTGTTTGTTTTACTAAGCTCTTTCTTCTGGTTTCGTTGACCGTGCATATCAGTCTGTTTCTTTACGTTTCTTTTGCTTATAGCGTATTCATGCTCAACAACTGTAACGACAACAAAAAATAGCAAAGCATAAACGATCGGAGTTATCATTAATGACTACCGTCCAATACATTTTATTAAATCAGTATTAATTTCGTGGAAGGTTTATTATAATTTATACAAACATTTGTAATGAGGCTGTAAAACGTATAAAATCGTAAATACTGAACCTACTTAACTAAGTAAATGACTTTGGAATATATTCCGGTGATATTAGACAGTAAAATTAACGCTGGGCAGCCTAAATAATAGTTCTGAAGCTGCATAAACCGCCATACAGCCATAGGTTACTTTTTAGTATGCATGTCGCGATGTTTTTTAGAGTTGTTTTATCCATTGAAATAAAATTCATCTTGTTCAGAAAACCATTTAGGAGTTGGACATTCAAAAAGTTCGACTTTGAGCTCTTTTCAGTGAAAAATGATTTGCGGGATGGACCTATGTAACAGTTGAATCCTTACAGGATTTCTCAACTCTTTAGAACCAATCGTGGAATGAAGTAATTTGTGTCAAGAGTCGATGTTGATGTTGTAATGTTTTCATCATTAAATGAGTTTTCTGGTCGATAATTTTTCTTAGAACTGCAGGAACGAATTATTTTCGTTCGTCATTTGTACAAATAATATATTTTAGTTTCGTAAAAAAACCTTCGCAGCTTTCTTGTCCTGACTCTGGTGGTTCATTGTTTTGGGAAAGAGCAGGGCCAGGATATTAATATGCAGATGGCAATGTAGAGGATAATTAAGACACGACTTATGATTGGTCATTAGATATGCAGATGATCTACTTAGACTCGAGATATTACTTTGTCTTTTTGTTGTGATTTTGGAAATGGCGCATAGCAAGGTCATGATGCACCATTTTCAGAATTAATGGGGATATTATTATTATTATTATTATTATTATTATTATTATTATTATTATACATATTATTATTTAAACCCTATTCACATGGGGATAAGAATGAATACAGTTACTTGTTTGCAGAATGACCAAATAAAAACTTAGAAGATTCTTGGAGTCTTCAAGAGAAGGAATATATAGCCTTTCATACACACGTGGAAGACTGTAGTCCTTCCTAAGAGGCTTAATTGATTTGTATTTTGTGGGATTCTTGAATCATTGTCGAGAAAGCAAGGAAATGATCGCTGTGAATAATTGATTTCATTTTTATCGACATTAGGCTACAGCTGAACGCTTACTATTCATTTCAGTTTACTACATGTGGCCACAAGTTTTTTTTTTTCCATTTTCCATTTTGCTTTTAGTGCTGTTTCAGGTAAATGAGAAATATCGGCTTCAAGACTCTTTTTATCCGATCACGATAAAACTTGAACATTTACAAAACCTCAGCAAATCATCATTATATATATATATATATATATATATATATATATATATATATATATATATATATATATATATGGTGATTATCACTTTTGTACGTGATTCATTTATCACACATAACCACAGGTGAAAAATAAGAAACGGGGTGTAGGTCCTGACTGGTTTCGACTTTATTTCCAAGCCATTGACGAAGGACTGATACAGAGTATGAGAAGTCACAAATATATATACTACAAGAACAGTACCGACGAACATACACAAATCGTTAGAGACCAGATATCCTCAGGCCGGTGTCGAGGTAGGAGTGGCCTTTAAAACTCATTTGGCTAAAGATCACAAAATACTCTCAGGGGACAATGCTGATAAACAAACCATACGCCATCTCAGATCCACACCTGACAGGTGTCACGGAGGCGGAGTTTGGAAACTCATTAACACTACTACCCTCGTACTGTGTTTACAAATATGATAATCCTATTTTCATACATCTCTACCGCCTACCTTAAAGTTTAAAACACGCATAAATTTCTTTTTGATATTAAAGGATCGCCGAGTACATCCTTGACTGATATTCATATGGTTGTAACTTTCTTTATAAAGCTTAGATTCAATGACATTCCTTTCCAGTGCATTATTAGAATATACAATCCTTTTGCCCTTCCAGTTGATAGCATGATTGTTCTCACTAACATGTACAAATATACTCACTCCTTTTCCCATTATTATCTCACATTTATGCTGTCTAATTCTTTTTCCAGTGCTTTCCCGGTTTCCTGGGCTGCTAATATAGTTGTCACAAGACTTTACACGGAATTTTATATACACACCCTTTAGTATTGTCAGGGGAGTTCTTGATAAGTACATTTTTCATAGTTTTATTGTCCTTAAATGCGACATTAACACCAAAATTCTTAAGAAGATGAGGGATATCTTTCATATTATTGTTATAAGGCAGAACAAGCAAATTTTTTGTGTTGTACGGTTCTTTCTGGTTTGGTACAGAGTCTATTTTGCCGCTTCAAATGCACTGTTTAATACACTATCAGGATGTTTAAATTTCTTGCCTTCATTCCTAATATTATCTATTTCATCATCAATATATTCAGGGCTACATACCCGTAATGCTCTTAAAATCATAGATGAAAACACTGACTTTTTAACCTTATTGCTTTGTCCAGAATAGAAATGCACATAGAAAGAAATATTAGTGGGTTTTCTATACACAACATATCTAAAACCATTTCTATTTCTTCTTATGAGGACATCCAAAAACGGTAAGCACCCATCATTTTCCATTTCCATTTTCTCCGGTAAAGTCAGTCTTTCTTTAGCCAATGAAAATAATCCTCTCCAAATTTCGTATAAATGTGACCTGATTCCCGTGACCCTGATGAAGGTAAAATGATCCCTTAGAATCACTCAGCTAAATTGTTCTTTGAAAACTAGGGAAAAATACTCCTCTTCCTTTGTTAATTTTTTTTTCTCGCGGAATGATATATTTTCTTTAAATGCCCAAGACAAAGATGGCGTTTTTGAACCGGATGCTCCAAAGGATGACATTAGAGTACTAGGAAGTCTCTGTACTGTGCTTTACATGAAGATATTATAGCAAATTTTGAGGGATTTATTGAAATCGCCATCGATTCAGCTGACGTGTGAGACAGTCAATTTCCTCAGTTATCATGTTATCAAATGAGCAAAGCTGTTTTCCTCCAGTCCTATGCAACGCAAGAGTATCATTTCTAGGATTCTTATAATTAATTTAGACCATTTTCATGTTCCTTTGGTTCGTATTTTTATCTCCATTCATAAACCCTGGTTTTACGGTTTTCGATCTTGGAGTATACGAATGAACGCAGTAATAGTTTATTGATTTAAGATCAGAAAGTAAAGAACCAGATTAAGCTTCGAAATGCAGAGTAAGGAGAGAAACAGAAGGAAATCTGGGAATCGAATCCCATGTGGAGATGATGCGGGGAATCCCCGTTAACGGAAGAGGTCCAACTGAAACTCTGGAAATTCATTCCTCCAACAATAGATTTGATAGAAAGCTCTTCTCTCTCTCTCTCTCTCTCTCTCTCTCTCTCTCTCTCTTCAGTTCGTGGAAATTAAAGTAAATTGAATTACACAGAGACCGCTCCTACTTCAGTGACATTCTTTCAGATTCCGTGACTGGGAGTTTTTTTTTTTTTTTATTACTAGGTTCATTGCTACCGCTTTTTTGTAGCTCAGTTTTTAGTTTAGGCTACATCCACTGTGAGGATTTGACATTATTATTTATCACAGAAATAATTATAGCATGAAGATTATATTTAATCGCCCTAACAGCCAACAGGGATGGGATTGGTTTGTCATTATGGTATGGTTAAATCACTGTCATCCACTTCCTTCATTTTTTAACACTTCTTCTCAGATTCAACAACATAAAGAGGTCAGAATTTCCAGTGGGCTCGTATATTACAAGCGCAAATCACTCCACCTTACGCAGTATAACCTTCTCATATTCTCATGTTGTTTTACTGCTTCAGTTTCCCTCCAATATCCGCAGTCATCACTATATTATCTGCCAATTTTGGCCTTTCCACAATCCATTCACCGCCTTTAAAAAATTCATCCCACAATGTTATGGCTGCCCGATGGCCCCCTCCTCACTTCTCTTTCTAGCATCAATCCGTCCATATTAAATAATGATTGTCACGTTTGAGGTGATAAGAATTCAAGTGAGTACATTTTTCATATTTCAGTTGGAATAATGTCAATAAGCTACATCATTTATCGTTTTTCATTTGCGCTAGAGCTGGAAAACTGAAAACAGAGAAGAAAGAATCATTAATGATACTGTTGGATTAGATAGGATTATAGCCCTTCTACCCCATGCATCGAAAGACGAAAATTCCGTGTAAGAGAACGAACCAGCCCAGCAGTGTTGTCTCGCTACATAGCGATGTCGCCAAGTGATTGGCGAATTCCCGCATTAGATATAGAAAATCAGGAAAATTATGATGAAAGGGGGTTCGGGAGGAAGTGTTTATGTTTGGATATGGTCAACAAGACTTCGTGGGACCTAGAGAAAACATATTTTAGTGGATTAACCTTGAAAGGAAGGCAGGAAAAATCGATCGTATATATACGTACTAAACGGTTAAAGGGTTAATAATAATAATAATAATAATGATGTAAGTGATACACATTGCCTTTGCCTGGAGTGGAATAATGCATTTTGGCACTGCTGCTGCTTCTATTGGGCCTTACAGAGCCTCACCTTACCTAAGAGTTTGGATGGGGGACACCTGCGAGAATTGGATTAACACCTGAGGAGTTTTTTGGGTGTAAAACTATTGACTCTATTTACTATATATAAGTTAGAGTGTAGCCAATGGTCAGGATATTCCCTTTGCTTTGGCTGATCCTCTCCTGGCCTTTCTGAACCCTGTGTTCAGTATGAGGTTGCCTTCTTCTTTAATAGTATGTTTTTTTTAGTTCATATATCATAGTATTTTAGGTTTATATTAATTTATAAATATTAGAAGTTCAGGTATCACTACTATCTGAAGTTTTAGTATTATATACATACATACACACACACACACACACACACACATATATATATATATATATATATATATATATATATTTATATATATATTATTTGTGTTTGTTTTTCTCCTGAATCTTGCACACTGTAATTTACGATTGATTCCATCCACTGTGACTCTGATGCTAGGAAGGAATATTGAATGTTTGAGATATTTACTGTGTGGTGTCTAGGCTAATACAATATATATATATATATATATATATATATATATATATATATATATATATATATATATATATATATATATATATATATATATATATATATATATATATATATATATATCCCATCGGGAACAGTCAAACGTTGATTACTCACCTGTGGCCATTAAAGTGAAATTTCACTTCATGATTCCTGGGGCGAATTTCTGAAGCAACTGCTTGTGCTGAAAAGAAAATTTAAATTATAGTTGGAAAATGGTTTTTTCAGCTATAATGGTAGCCTTGGGCAATAATCTTGAAGAGCCAGTACGTATATAATATGCATACATACATATACAGTATATATGAGAGAGTATAGAAATATATATATATATATATATATATATATATATATATATGTATATATGTATAAAGAGTATATATATATATATATATATATATATATATATATATATATATACATATTAATAATAGTGTGGCTGTGGCCTCAGCTGCGCCCTCTTACTTTGATGAACACTGACATGCAGTAGATACAAGAAGTGCTTTTATGTTTGTTCTCTTTTTCTTAGTTACAAGGGTTTGTTGTGCGTGCTCTCTCTCTCTCTCTCTCTCTCTCTCTCTCTCTCTCTCTCTCTCTCTCTCAAGGTCATTAAACCAAGACTTAATGTACAGATTGTGGAGGATGAAGAAGATGAAGAAGAGGAAGAAGAGGAAAATAGAGAAGAAAATAAGACTGAAGAGAGAAAAGATTAATGAAAACAGAACAGGATAATAGTATGGATGTGCAGAGAAATCATAGATCTCTAAGTATATGAGGCAATACAGCAACATACATATGAAGAAATAAATTATGACATGATAAATAAAAATAAAATCCAAAGAGGTTGTAATTTTGATCTCCATACACTGATGGAAAGAACAAAAAAAAAGAAAGACACAGTATGCACTCCTTTTGAAAAGACGGAATTGCAGGTTTGGTGTGAAAGATGTTATTACAAACATCCCAAGATATGCCAAGCAATTATGAGATATATGGCAAATGTGGGCATATCTAGATGGCGAAGAGGAATGCATGATCTACATCCAAAAATATGTACAAATGGAAAGAAGGAAATGGATGTAGGTTTAATAAGAAATGTAGGTACATGCATCCTGTAGCCATGAAAAACCAAAATCAAAATCAAATACATATAAAAAACCAAGGTAAAAATGAAACAAAGAAAGAAAAGAACAAAGATCATGTGATGAAGGCAAAAAGCAAGCCAACAACACATTGCGAAATGTCGTAGCACCACGATATGAGCCATCAGCACCTAGATATACGCAAGGAACAAGCAATGTATCTATGATGCTAGGGATGGTGCAGATATGGAGATAAGTGCAGGCTTATGCACAAAGTGAATAAATATGAAGCTGAAGAACAAAATATAATGGAAAAGTTAGATTTTAATGTACGAGTTTCTGAAATGAAAAAAAGATCAACATATCAGAACAGGAAAGAGACATGGGAAAATCCTTATTATTACCCATATTAGATAATGGAGATAATACGCAAACCATCATAGTGATGAACGCGCAGGGTTTAGTTTCGAGTAACCTAAAAGAAAGATAGAGTTCTTAGAAGAACTAACCCAAAATGAAAAAATAGAAATATTGAATATAAGTGAAAACCTGGTATTCCTAAGACTGGTAATGATGACCAGATTAAAGGGTTTCTAAACTTAGATCAGGATAGAAAAGAAATCAAGGGGGAACTGCGATATATGGAGAGACAATCAAGGAAAATCTGTGAGAAATATAGTAACACAGAATGTGAATTAATAAAGTGGTAGAATTTGAATCTGAAAAATTAGTGAACATTGTAATATATAGACCCCTAATACTAAAAGAGTTTGACATAATAATTGAAAAATTGGATGAAATATGTAGAAATTACAAGGACTGGACTATTCTAACTGGAGACTTTAACTTTCCTTTGTAGAATGGAAAGAACGAATAGAGACTGTGGTTGTATTTATACATATAAAAAGAGAGCAAATAGTAGTGCAGAAGATAAGAGGCAATTTGAAAGCTATTAGATATGCCATAGAACATAACATTCAGCAAATAAATCACCTACCAACAAGAAAGGATAATATTTTAGACCTAGTATTTGTGAATGAGGTGAACTATGTTAAAGAAATAATAGTATATAAATACTTGTTATTTGGACCATAATGTCATAGAACCAACAGTCCGTTCCAGAACATACGAAACAGAGAAAAGCAAGAGACGAAAAATGGGAAGGATATGAAAATACAATTTCTATAGTAAGAATATAAATTGGTCAAAAATAAATGAAGAATTAAACAAAGAATGGAAAACATATTTGTAAGTGATGATATACAGGTAAATACCGATATATTATATAAAAATATTAGAGGAAATAGTGGAAAATATATATCAAGAAAAAGTAATTATCAGTCACGAATTCCAAGAGACAGAAGGATCTTGTTCAGAAAAATTAGAAAGTGGAAAAAAGCTCTTGCAAAAGAAAAGAATGTGATGGAAAGTGATGGAACTAAAAAGTAAGATAGAAATGCGAACAAAAGATTATACAATCAAAAGAAAATGAAAAAATGAACCTAGAAGAAACGACACTACAAAATATTAAGCAAACTCAAAATTTTTTATTCATATGCAAAAAGATGAATAAAATAAGAGTAGAAATAGGCCCTAAGAATTGAAGGCGATTAACGAATGAAAAAGGAAATATGTAACATATTAGCAGAAAGATGTAAGAGTGAATTTACACCTAGAATTGACAACGAAGATACGATACAGAAATAAGAGATGAAAATACTGAATACTTATTTCAGATATAGATATTACAGAAGCCGATATTGTGCAGGCTATTAATGAAATTAAAAATGGATCAGCAGCAGGACCCAGATGGAGTAAACCCCACATATTGTTAAAGAAAGTGGTTCATTCAATCGCAGTCGCTAGCAATATTATTAAGACAAAGTATAGATACAGGCAAGATTGATGATGAGCATAAATTAGCATATATTACTCCTACTTTCAAAAGTGGTTCAAGACTAGAGGCAAGTAACTATAGGCCTGTGAGTCTGACATCTCATATTATGAAAGTATATGAAAGGGTAATGAAAAAATATACGAAACATTTAATGAAAAATAGATTAGTTCAATATAGACAACATGGTTTTGTACCTGAAAAAAGTACAAACCCAACTGTTAGTCCACCATGAAAGCATATATAAAAATATGATAAATGAAAAAGATACAGATGTGGTTTACCTAGACTTTGCAAAAGCTTTTGACAAGGTAGATCATAATATATTAGCGAAAAAAATTAGAAAACATAACATTGTTGACAAAGTAGGAAAATGGATAAAAGAATTTTTGCAAAATAGAAAACAGATAGTGATTGCAAACGACGAGAAATCGGATGAAGCTACGGTAATATCCGGTGTACCACAGGGTACGGTGTTAGCTGCATTGCTGTTTGTGATTATGATTGCAGAAATAGACAGTAATGTTAAGGACTCAGTAGTAAGAAGTTTCGCAGATGACACAAGAATAAGTAGAGAAATTGCTTGTGATGAAGATAGGAACTCACTACAAAGAGACCTAAACAAAATATATAAATGGGCAGAGATAAATAGGATGGTATTTAACTCTGATAAATTTGAATCAATGAACTATGGTGATAAAGTAGGATGCTATATATATAAAGGACCTATTAATGAGACAATCACAAACAAGGAAGCAGTTAAAGACCTTGGTGTGATGTTGAATAGAATATGTTATAATGATCAAATAGCAATTTTATTGGCAAAATGCAAAGTAAAATGGGAATGTTGTTCGCACTTCAAAACCAAGAAAAGCTGAACACATGATTATGCTTTATAAAACGTGACGCACGTAGTCCATTTGAATATTGCAATATAATATGGTACCCACACTACCAAAAGGATATTCGTACAAATAGAGAGTGTACAAAGGTCATTTACAGCTGTGAATAGAAGAAGTTAAGGACCTTGACTACTGGGAAAGACTACAATTCTTAAATTTATATAGTCTTGAAAGGAGAAGAGAACGCTACATGGTAATTCAAGCATGGAAACAGATAGAAGGAATTACCGAAAACATCATGGAACTAAAATGATCAAAAAGAGCAAGCAGAGGTAGATTAATAGTGCCAAAAACTATACCAGGATAATTAAGGAAAGCACACAGGACATTAATCCACCACGCACCAGCATCGATAATGCAGCGTCTATTCAATGCGCTACCAGCTCATCTGAGGAACATAACAGGAGTGAGCGTAGATGTGTTTAAGAATAAGCTCGACAAATATCTAAGATGCATCCTGCAGACCATCCAAGACTGGAAGATGCAAAATATACCGGAAGATGCGTTAGCAACTCTTCTGGTATATCAAAGGCGCCACACTGAGGGACCTGGGGCAACCCGAACGAATTGTAAGGTCTGTAAGGTAAGGTCTCTCTCTCTCTCCCGAGCAGGGTTTTCAACCGTGGGTATTATTCACTTACGTGAATATGGCGACCATTTACCTGAAAATATACTGTATGTACACACACGATTTACACAATATACATATAGAAGAGTGTATATATACATATATATTCATACATATAAATAAATATATATATATAAATATATGCATATTATTTATATATATATATACACATTATTATACATATATATACATATACATATACATATATATATATATATATATATATATATATATATATATATATATATATATATATATATATATTAAATTTATATTAATATGCTACTTAAATATATATGTAATTATCCAGTGTGGCTAAGCATTTCATAGCTAAGTTTACAAATTAGGTCCTTGGATTGTTCCAAACCTATTGTCTACAGTCCTCCATACTGTAAATGATTACCATTATCTATCTGCTAGGGTCAAGAAAAGGAGATAAGGGAATAGCAAGTTCATCCGTGAAGACTTGCTGAGAAACCAAGAGGTTGTATTCCTTATGATACTCCCCAAGAAAAATGCATTTGTAATATATATATATATATATATATATATATATATATATATATATATATATATATATATATATATATATATATATATATATATATATATATATATATATGTAATGGCTATATATATATATATATATATATATATATATATATATATATATATATATATATATATATATATGTAATTTATTATATATATATATATATATATATATATATATATATATATATATATATATATATATATATATATATGTATCTTGGCTATATATATATATATATATATATATATATATATATATATATATATATATATATATATATATATATATATATATATATATATATATATATATATATATATATATATATATATATATATATATATATATATATATATGTAACGGCCATTTCTGAGCCTATACTTGATTTAAGTCTCTGTTTTATGAACAGAGGTTTGATCTCGCTTATTCCGAGACATTGTGTGATAGAGGTAACGTGAGCCGGCATCATAAGTTATATCTTTCCCTAACTAAAATCTAAGGACTACTGGAATGAGATACTAAGTACAAAACTAAACCCCTTTATTGACAAAATCAACGAAAAATAACTTTTTAAAAATTACAAAGAATGAAATCCAATGTTTCACATAACTATCAGAAAATCTTCTAAGGAAATAAGGTTCCAAAATCATAAACCCCCAATTACAGAAAATAACTCATCTGTCAAAACATGAACAGGTCAATCAATTAAAATAGGTCATCTCAATATCATAATTAATTTCATCCTTTGTAGGAGGGAGAGAGGAAAGGAATAGAAATGGAGGAACAGAAATTTCCTGTGAAAGAAGAAACGTCACATTAAAATCACAAAAATCTAAAAAATTGCAGAAACACATCTTTCCACTGGCGCAGGATACCGTGTGTTCACAGTTCTGAAAAACAAAAGTCTAAAAACGTATATGAATTCTTACTCACTCCACAAGTCCTCTGGGACAGTCTCCATGTGAAAATCACATCTTCAGACACACATGAATCGGATCCTCACAAGTCCACCTGAAACAACGGTTCCCTCCCATTTATATTCATTATGTAACGCACGAACGAACGTACTTTTGTATGACATCATTCGAGGTCAAAGTCTGGCAAGACACGCCCTGTACTTCGAGGCGTCACGAAGTACACGTACACACCATACATTATTAAGAAGCATCCTAGAACGTTCTTTTTGCTGAAAAACGCATTTACAGCTCGTGTCTTGTCACCAAGGAGCCTTTTGCGACTTCCTGTGGTATACGAATGTTTCAGCAGTTTCTATCTATGCATGTAGTGAAATGACCCTTAATAGCTGACACAACTTTTACAAAGGTCACCTTCATGAGCCTTTATGATATAATATAAGAGAGTATATATATATATATATATATATATATATGCAGGTGGTATATATATATATATATATATATATGTGTGTGTGTGTGTGTGTGTGTGTAATAGGTGTGTGTGTGTGTGTGTGTATACCATTAATTTTTCAATGACATTATAAATGGTAATAAATAACATAAGTAATAAACGTGAACTTTCCATTTCATGTGTGTACCCAAGGAACTACGAGAGGTATAGAAAAGAAAAATACACAAACATACACACAACCCCACACACAATACAACACACAAACACAGAGCTTTTAAACTTACGAGTTGACACAAAGGCGTTCGTTGAACAGTGCTTTGACGAAAAATTGATTGTATGGTCAAAGTGACTGTATGCTTATCGCTGTTATTTCGTCAAAACCGCTAGAAGTCCGGATTTCTAAAATTACGGGATCATATTATCTCTCAACTCACCATTACTAACGAGGATACTACACTATCATGAACGATCAGTACCACAATTAAGTACTTTTACTTACTGAGCAGTACTTGTAAAAAGACATGGACTCAGATCATAAGATGCTGTGAGATACGACGAAAGGTACGCGCCTCTCTCTCTCTCTCTCTCTCTCTCTCTCTCTCAAAAATCTGCAGAGTACTTACATTGGTTGATTTTCAGACCTGAGGACCGCTATATAGGTAATTGTTTCTATAGGCTGATTTGCGTAACCTTGAAGTATGAACACAGTACAAGTTTATCAGATCAAATTACATTCACCATTCATAAAAACTGAAACAGGAAAATGAAATAAAATGGAGGGATGCTGAAACGCACTTGTTAAATTTAATTTAATAACTGAAGGTTAAACATATCAAAGAGCAATTATATACGAGACAAACTAAAATTAATTACTCAGAGGGAATTATAACTCAATTTCACTCAATGAACTAAGCAACAACAAAGTTCAAAGGACAGGTCACCCTTTAAGGCCACACACATCACTACACGACACTAGATATTGTCAGGTCTGTCAAAGTTGAGCCAAGAACTAAGCTGTACGAAGTTCCATGATCCTGCATTCGGCCTAGCTAGGGAAAGAGATAAGTTGTTATACAATAACCACAACACAGAACACACTTACAAAGTTTATTTGTACATAAAAAATTTAAAGATAATTCTCAAGTTCGTTATCAAAAATAAATTCCAATATAACATTGTTAATTTCAGCATAACTGTATCATCCATAACTTTGATTTTTTATGCTCTTTGTTAATTTTACTGCTTCAGGCCACCCATTATGGGTAGTAGGAGGTCCAAATGGTCCTAATTCATGGTGCAGTGACATTAAACTTGAAGAGAGAGAGAGAGAGGTCAACGAGTTACTTCAGCCCTGATTTTGGTGGTTGGGTCAGTATAGGTTAGGCTAGGTTCGGTCAGATTAGGTTACATTGGTCAGGTCAGGTTAGCTTAGGTTATGTTGGGTCAGGTCAGGATAGGTTAGGTTACGTTAGGTTGGGTCAGGTTATGTTAGGGAGGTCAAAAGAAATAACTGAAAATGGAATAATCCGGTCTTGACCACCTCAGTCATTACCCAAACCTTGCCCTTTTAAGAAAAATATTACACATGAATTACAAATTAAGTATGTACTTTTACTGTTCTCTATATTGTTCTGCACGTACAGTCACTCAAAAATGTTTTAACATGTTCCAGAAGTTTTATTCAATCCACCAGTAATTTTTTTCTTTTTATATCATACAAGAAATGTAATTTTCTTATTCGACTTTAATATTAATCATAATGTTAACAAAATAAAAAAAGGATTTTTGACAAAGGAAAATCTATTTCTGGAGAGGGGCCCGTGGTTTCACTCAGAAATAGTCCATTTAAAGCCTTTATTGTACCGGGCAATAGATACCAGAGAAAGCTAAATGAAATGCTGGAGTTATTACTTCAGAGCGTAGCCCACTAGATGGAGTCGTAGGGCGAGTAGCAGGGAACCACAAAACATGGAACTCATCTCAGAGATTCCTAATGCTGAAAGTCCAACCAGAGAGGAAGTCATGAAGCCCATGCACCACTCGAGGACTAATGACAAGGCAACACTAATCGCATTCCACTGTTAGCACCACCCCACTAGAATGAAGTTTATCAAGGGAGGGAGAGAATGAAAACAGTGGAGTCACCGGGTGACCATCGGGCTCTCTCCAGAAATAGATTTTTCTTTGTCAAAATCCTTTTTCTGGATCATCCCGTGTCACCTGGTGAATAATAACAGAGAAATAAATATCATTTTATATGCTATTAAAGACTTTAAATAGAATGTTGAAAACTGTAGTAATTACACCTTAGAAAGAAAATTCTAACATTATTAAGGTCCTCTAAATTCATATAATGAAAATAATGTAAATGGTCACACGTCTAAGATCAAAAGCTTAGAATAGCACCTGAATAGAAGCTACAATTGGTAAAATGCTTCCTGCCTAATAGCAGACCCAATGACAGTGCTCTTTCCCCCTTTTTGTAAAGAGAGGATCAGCAAAAAATTAGGTCCTGTCTAAAAGCAAAAAAGAGAGAAAACTGGGCACAGAAACAGACCTTGTAAAGAGGTACTTTTCAAAGTGACCACGAAATGAGGACCCTCAATTGAGGATGAGAAGGTGAGGGGAGTTGCACAACCACCCACTAGAGGGAACCAAATGATTGGTTCCAGCTAGATTGGGCAGACAGTACAGGAAAACTAACACTAGAAGCTGCTGATTAAAAATTTTTGGGACTTCACAACAAGGAAAGGTAAGAACAAGATGATTGTTGGTCACCAGCTAACTCCAATACATTACCAAAGACCAGGAAACTGAATGTGGACGGAGTACTGTTCTAGACGAACACAGACCTTAGGATGAAAGTTATGGGCCTGTGAGTCTGGTTCCAACAAAACACTTTTTCTCTCGAGGCCAATGCGCCATCAGTACTGTAGCTTCAAAACTATGAAGAGTGCTAGTTACTTAATTGCAGAACCCATACTGCAGTAGAGTAGGGATCCCTAACTGATTTCAGAAAACAGCAATAACAGGACCAATATCAGTTTCCTCCTAAACTGTAAGATTCTACAAAGACCACAAAAGCCAGGACATCAGAGTTTGAGGGGGCTGACGCAGGCTGAGTTTATACCAGACGTGGACAGCTTGATAGTTGTGGCTGAATTGGGTTGCAAACAGACCTTACTTCCAGGCCCAGGAAAAGGTCACAAGGCTACCTGAATGACGCTCCATCTAAGGACTATTCCGGACACCAGGGGAGGCCCTGGATAGGGGAAAAAGCAGTGACCTTTGGACCCTACGAAGGGTGGCAGACAGAAGTACTCATGCCTGTTGGTTATGGAGAAGAATGAACCATAACCTGAACGAAGCAATTGAGTCCAAAACCACTTGTTTACGAAGCGCACTATTGCTGTTTTTGCTCAGAACCAGCCTAAAAGGAAACCCTTTGGGAAGAAGTTTCTCAAGGACAGGAAGACTGTCACCGCCCAAAGCGTTGATATGGAACTGCCGGAACGGACCGACTAAGTACCATGTACTTCATTGGGCCAAAAATATCCACCTCACCCGCCCAGAGGTGACGGTGTGGAATACTGAGGCCGGAGGGGAAAGCTGAGAGAACTGACTTCGCAAGCACTTGACAGTTGTGCAAGGCCGGAGGCCACTATTCAAGCAGGAGGAATCAAGGAGACACGTCCCTGACCCACCATACCCGTCATAAACTCCAGCTTTGACTTCAGAAGGAGAACCGGGCTACTGAAGCAAACTGGAGAAAACCCAGGACCTTCCTGGGCACGGGGGAGAGGTATGCTTGAGATGATGAAATGATAGGGTGTCCTTGCTATCTCTTTCCACTTCCACTGGATTCATAACTACGGAAGGCTACCTCCTGAATCAGGTGGGATTCCTTCCTGGTTACTTTAGAAGCCCAAAGACTCTGTGAAACCGATTATAATGACCGCGCCTCAGGCAATTCCCTGACGCTTGGGTGCCCAAATGAGCCAGGCAACTAGATATGCAGCTAGCATAGCCTCCTAATACCGGAGCTGTTGAACTACGGTATTGTTCAAACTGGCAAAGACTCTGGGCCGCATTGAGGAGGGCATGAACCTCGAAGGGGCACGCCTGCTCCCCAAGTCTGAATCCTACATGGGATAGGACCTTTTCTGCAACCAAGATGTGAAAGGAAGCGTGGGAAAGGTCTAGAGGTGGTTACGGCTCCACGCGCAGCAGTAGGATCCGAACCCACAAGACTGTAAGCAACCGAGACTTGGCCGCATGAATAAGGAAACAAACGGACACGCCCGAAAATTTTCCAGTGGAAGGGAACTTCCTGGCAGACTGAAAAAGCCTGACAGGCCATTCACAAAGACCCCAGAAACCCCCTGGGCCGGGAGGCTGATTGAACCTGATTAAAGGAACAACAGTCCAGCCCCACCCCGCCCTGATAACTATACTTCCTGGGCCCAGGAACTGAAGTTCCAGGGGCCCGAAATGGTACAGCCTCCCACCCATATGAGAAATACTACAGGGAGGAGGCTTGATTGCCTCCGGTGAAGCGAATGCCTTCCCACTTTCTCGGAGAGGAGTAGGATGCATCCTGTTCCTATGATAACCTCTGAGGGTCAGAGCCTGGCCAAATGTCTAGTGAAAATCTTTTCCTTAGGTTTTCGGGGATGAAGCAAAGAAAACCCGCGGGCACGTGGGGAGGCAGAGACACACGGGGTACCATAAGGGGTTGATGTGTTGGCTGAACCTGCACACATCGAGGTGGGAGGGTGGGAGTGAGAGCTGAGGGCTGTTCAGGGGCAGAGACCTGAAGAGCCTGCACCACCGCCTGAGCAGGGCTCTTGAACTACATGAACTTCTGCCGGACTTGGGACAGGTCCTGGCAAGATCAGGACCGTTTCTGCTCAGGGGTAGACACCCAAGAGAACGGGGAGGCTCTGGGTACAATAGTAGCCCCAGACGGCCGTAATAACGCACCCTGGGGAAAAGATTAATTTCCAGGTGAAACTGTTCATAAGATTTTTCAGTTCAAGGCGGAACGTGGCAAGCCTGACTTACACCCTGTTTCAGCTTCCGAAAATTGACCTGAAGCTTAGGAGCTGTACGCTCAATAAATTAGAAGTGTAGTCCGGGGGTTAGAAGATTCACTGTGAATGCATCTGTGATATCTGTCACCCGGAAATGCCTCAGCGATACATTTTCAAAACAAGCCTGTTGGATAAGAGGGCCAGATTCGAGCACAAGGGTAAGAAACAGGCCTCAAAGAGAGCACAGTGAAGACCTCACAGCTGGCGAACTTGGGATTCTCCGCCTGCCACCCTCAGAGTTCTCAGGGAGACGATGTGTCCAGCCCCTAGCTGGAGGGCTCACTTATGGATCCTGCCAGACAGATGCCATGCTGCTCGCTCTGGACAGTCTGGTAAAACCGGATAAGAGGATACCAGACCGAAGGGAAGAAATGCCCTCCACCAACCTCCGTGCCCACACTCCCGACAGAAGGGTGCCTTCATGCTGGGAAGCATAAAGGGAAGGCACCAAGATTCCCCAGACTGGAGGGGAAAAGAGGTGGAGATGTCCGAACGATAGAATTCGAACGGAGCAGGACTTAACAGGTGATCCATTGACAATGAGTCTTGAGATTAATCACTTGGGATTTAAGCTCCTGGGAAAGGGAAGGCATGGACCATGAGGTAGATAGTTAGTTTAATAGGTTGACAATGACCTCAAATCGAGCTCCTATATAGGAGACCCTTTTAAAAAGTTTTCAACAAAGGAAGAAGGGGGTAACCGCTTTGCTTTGTTTGGGCCGTGTCCTTTCCAGAAGACGAGGCCAAACTCGTAGATGGCACTGATTAGAGATCCGAGACGTCCTTGAGGGGCCCCGGAGCGGCCTTGGTTTAAAAAAGGGTCTTTTTTTTTTTTTTTTTTTTCGCCTTAGGGACGGTAGACCAGAAACCGCTAAAAGGGATGAGAAGGTAACGAATCCCCTTAAAGGAAAAGTTTGTCTCACCTGAATTCCGAGCTAAGCGGAAAAGGTTTGCCTCAATTATTCCCGCACCTACTTATCGCCCGGACGATGTTCACAGGTCCGGAGAACGACAGAAGGCCGCAACGCTTTCAGAAAACTCTCCTAAATAACTTGAAGCGAAGAGTTACGAGACTGCAGCCGGCTCAGGAGGGGAAAAATAGGACCCCAGACAACCGAGGAACAACTATTAATAAGTTATATAAGACGGAGTTTGGCGAAGGAAAAACCGATAGGTGTATAAGTGAAAACCTACCACTTACCGAGAATCTCGCCCGAAAACGAGTTTGGCGGAGGAAATCGAGTATAGGCGATATGAAACCTACCGATCCACCGAGAATCTCGCCTCGGAGAGAGCAAACACTGAAAGATTAACGCTAATAAGCCACAAGAGGCGGGAGAAACCGATAGGTTTATATGAAAAACCCACCGACTTAACGAATCCCGCCGAGACGGAGTTTTCATGGAGTGAAATCGAGAAGCGATATGTGAAACCTACCGATTTATCGCCGAAAGAGCGACTATTAATAAGCCATGAGGCGGAGCTTGACGGAGGTAAAACTGACAGGTATATATGAAACTCACGGATTCATCAGGTAGCCTCCTCGAGAGCATAGCTGCACAACGCAGAATTCCGCCGGGTGCCAAACGACACAATAAGCCAAAGGAGGCGCGCTTGGCCGCGAGAAAACCGACTGGTGTAAATAAACCTACGGATTCATCAAGTAGCCTGCTCGGAGAGAGCATAGCGACTTTTACAACCTTCCGAGTCAAGAATAAGTCACATGAGGCGGAGTTTAGCCGGAGACGAAACCGACAGGTATATATAAAACCTACGGGTTCATCAAGAAGTCTGCTCGAGGATAGCATATACTTCATAACCTTCCGTACAAACTATAAATCCAAAAACAGACCGCGACCGAATGGGAGCTATAGATTCGCGGATCGCTGGTTTGTTGCAGGATAGCTGGAGCATTCCTGCACTTGACAAAAACCAGACGAAAACGAGAGATGAAAGGGGGCATGCTGAACGGATGCCGGAGCAGAGTAACGAGCAGCCATAGCCTAGTCAGACCAGGAAACCTCCCGGAGAAAAACCGGAGAAAACCGCCTAACAGGACAAAACTCATAGACGAAACAGAGTCAACGGAACATTCTGCCGATCATGTTTGAAATAAATGTGGAAGGTTATGAACTGTTCGAAGTGGGGCGACGAGCCAAGAGAGAAAAACTCCCGAGGAGGATGTCCTGAATGAAGTGATAGCGTGGGGGAATAAACGCCGACCGCTAAACACTAAAACCGCCGTAGCAGTAAGCAAGGAGAGCGCCTAACAAGATAACGAAACACCGAACAGGTAGTAGCAAAGAGGAGGGGGAACGCCGAAAAAGTAACAAAGCAGAAGACAGTTAGTGGAGAACGCTAACTGGCCTCGCATGAGATCCCAACAGTGAGGTGCTAACATGTAGGGAAGCACCACGAAGGGAAGAAGGACGTGTGCTGAAGGGGGGAAGGATAGGCCAGAGGTTGGTAACCCAAAGCAGCTTACCAGGGGTGGGACAGCACCGGCGCCCAGAGATTCTCATAGATCCCCTCGCTATGTAAGCTGGTACGACAAGAGCGAGAAAAAGAGAGGAAGGGCAAAACCTCTCTGCCCAGGAGAGCAATGAAAGATAAAAGGAGTGTGAACGGGAGTGGGAGAGCACTCCTGGTCACCTCCAGGTCCAGGTGGAGTGCCACCAGACACACCGAGGACAATCAATCAATGCAGAGGGGAGGGGATGGCTTACAACATAAATATAAGGATAATTGCTTCAAACCTGAGCACAAACTTTGAAAACAAACCAAGGGGAGAGAGAGCAAAGGATAAAAGGGAGAGAAGGGGGACTCTCGAACTACAAATAACATATATATAGTCGGTAAAGAAGTGTGAACAGGAGTGGGGAGAGCACTTCCGGTCACCATTGGTAAGCAACCCAAAGAAGGATTGAACTAGGGATAGGCTACGAGGTAAAACCCTCGCTATTCCAGCGCTTAACTTATTAGGAACATTAGCCTAAGTGAAAAGCCGAAACAGGGAGAGGGGTGGACGAGGGCACATATCCAAGCCAAAACCAAACAAAAGGGAAGCACCAGACATAAAACACACATGTACAGAACGAGATCACCGACATGAAACTCATACGACAGATCGAGATCGTCCCCTCTTCACGAATTTTCCCCGAAGGGAAAAAAGTGATGACAGCCAACCCCAGGCTAACCTAACTGAGGCGATGTAAAGGAAGGAAGCCTAGAGAGAGGGGTAAAGGCAACCAATAACTCAAAAAAATCATAATAAAACAAAATTGTCTATAAGGGCTGGCATGTAGGAGGATAGGCAGGCCCAACACAACATGGACGGAAGGGACATGACCGAATTCCAGTTAAATGAAAGTATCCCAAAATTAACAAAATTCAAAAGCATCCAAGCACAAGGTCAAAATTAAATGTAACAATGAAATCATGTTCCCATACACTTAGAGAAGTGAGTCTAAAACAAGGTAAAATAAAGCCAAAATAAGAAGCTTAATAGGCCCGGAGGGGGAATCCACACGTAGCCTAAACAGCAAGACAGCATTAACCAGGAAGGGAACACAAAATCTACAAAATAAACAAAATTATAAAAACAAAGTAAAAACCGGTGAACAGTACCAATGAAAATAAGATCCCCAAAGGCTAAGAGAAGTGAGTGACAAAAATAAAGCATAAAGAGGCCATGATAATAAGCGAATGGGCTCGAGTGGGAAGCTCGTAGCCTAAACGCTCAACAACACTTCTCGTAATGAAGCCACGACAAAGCGACTGGGGCCCAGGGGTAGCTCAGAAGCCTAAACGCTAAACATCACCCCGTGACGAAGCCATGATAAAGGCGAATGGCTCGAGTAGCTCGAGCCCTAAACGCTAAACATCACTTCCGTAATAAAAAATCACTCAATGAATGAAGCCATGATAAAAGCGAATGGGCCCGAGGGGTAGCTCAGCCTAAACCTAAACAGCACTTCTCGTAGTAAAATGGGTACAGAACAAAAAAAAATTAATCAAACCTACTAAAGTTAGGATCATTAAAGGTAAATATCCCAAATAAAAAGGGATACAAATAAAAACACAAACAGACATGCCACCCAAGACCAAGAGAGGGGTCAAGAGACGACGGAGAGGAGATCGAGACGCTTTATAAATCCCTTTAATTATTAAACTAAAGGAAAATAAGAAGCCTCAATCGCTAAAAACAACAACAAAACACTGGTACTCAAGTAATTGAAGAAGAACCATGTAGGATGCCATAAAAATCCAAAATAGAGCACAAAATAAGGATCACAACGAAATTAATGCGGTGAACGAAAAACGTATAAATGGAATGCGACTAGTGTTGCCTTGTATACAGTCCAAGTAGTGCATGGGGCTTACCGGGCACCTCTCTCATTGGGACTTTGACATTGGGAATCTCTATAGGATAAGGTTCCGTGTTTTTGTAGTTCACCCCTTTTCCACATACACGACTCCATCTAGTGGAGCATGCTCTGGGGTAGTAACTCCAGCATTTCATTTAGCTTTCTGGTATCTAGCAACGGAATCACCTAGAAATAAGTGCTGAATGGACTATTTCACCGGGTGACACGGGACCCCGATCCAGAAAAGAATGGTGAGTGAAAAATTCATATTACGAAAAATGAGGAAACATTTTGAAAAATTTCACTCCAGATGCTTGGGCAAAAGAGTCAAAGAAGAAACTATATTTCAAATCCAGATAAAAGCTTACTGACTAATAAAATAATATTGAATAATCATCAATGAAATTATATATAAATAAAGAAAGAAAGAAGTCAACCATTATTGTTGTCAAAGACAAAAAAGAAAAAATCTCATAACGTCGTATGTTATCATGTGACTCCACATTTGAGCAGGAAAGTTAAACTAAACTGTCTTGTCACTTGCACCGATAAGATGGGCAACAGACTCAGTCGCACCAGAATCATTAGCTTGCATAAAACTAATGTCTCTATTGTAGATATTGCTCAGCAGCTTAGCATAAATGAAACAACCACGTATAGAGGGATACAACAACAGAGAGAACGAGGAAATATGATAAATTCATTGTAAAAAGTGGAGGGCGTCCCCATTGTTGCACTACTGTTAAGGATCATAATCGGATGATCACTGAAGGAGCTCCGCTTTACTCCCCTGACAACCAGTGTTGCTATAAGGAGAAAAAATTACGCTTTCCCTTCAAGTTGCTGCTCAAACCATCCTGCCAAGAAAAACTTCATATCAGTGAAACACAAAGAATAGAGGCTATGGTTTGCATTATAAAATAATCCAGTGGCCGATGATTTCTGTAAGAGTCATCTTTTGCGATGAGGAGGAGACATTTTCCACTGATGAACATTGTAGTCTTCTTCACTGCTGGCATTTAGCATTAACTAAATTAATGTTGAACTTCTTGCTAATTTTAATTCTTTAGAAACCTAGATAATAAGAAATAAAAAAATAGGCGTTATATATTCAGTTAACTTGATAAGAGGCATCAAAATTATAGGCCTAAGTAGCAATGAAAGAAATGAGAAATTACACATAATAATGGCTATATATATATATATATATATATATATGTGTGTGTGTGTGTGTGTGTGTGTGTATGCGCAATTATATTCTATGTATTACAAAAATAGATGTGAAATCTGTTAGTCTAGTTCAGTATATTTTATATTAAGTTTCACTAGTTCACAATGTAGGCTACTGTACATAGGATTAGTCATTCAAAAATTTGACTAATGATAGTGTGCAAGCAGATCTTTACAAAAGTCAGTATTTGTTGATGTTAATAAGACTAATAGTTCAACTTATAACAGTCGTAGGCTTATGTCTACAAAGTTACACATATGAAGGAGATAAAACAACGATAGTGATGGCAATTGAGATGAAAAATATTAAAACACAAGAACAGCGATGACCTCTGAAGTATTATAGTAACTCCTTTAATTAAGTAAAGTATGACAGCAGTAAACAGTATCAGAAAAAGCCTTGTTTAAGGGGAACTGCAGGTACTTCTCGACCCACTAATAGTGTTCAGTTGTTTCATACGCTTACAACTGAGTTGCCAGATAGTGCCAGATGTCACTCATTATACAGGTGTTGTCCGAAAAGTTTTA
The DNA here is from genome assembly GCF_040412425.1 of Macrobrachium rosenbergii. Classification (NCBI taxonomy): domain Eukaryota; kingdom Metazoa; phylum Arthropoda; class Malacostraca; order Decapoda; family Palaemonidae; genus Macrobrachium; species Macrobrachium rosenbergii. The sequence continues at coordinate 306,462 of NW_027100726.1, forward strand.
AGTATGTTGCAAAACATTTTTGGTGATTGTACATTTACTGTTCTCTATATTGTAGCTGTATGTACTTTTACTGTTCTCATATTGCTTCAGCTGTAAGTACTTTTACTGTTCCGTCGCAGCGTAAGACGACAACATAACAACCGTAACATCCATTGTAATCCAGAACCAATTTTTCGTATGAATAGTATATTTGAAAAAGCGCATTTAAACTGGGAACGACGTAACCTGAGTCTGATGTAACCTGGGGGACTGCCTGTGTTCATCTTCTCCTTTTTGCTGCTGGAATGTGTTTGTATTGATTTCCCAAACCCATCAGTCAAAGAAAGCCTTCTGCAAGGAATGAAGTTTGTGTATTCCTTGCCTCTATGAATACTGTTTTCATGGGACACATAACGTCTGGTAGGTTATGCTTAACAGCCGTTTCATTCTCCGATATTCTTGCTAATAAATTAACCTTTCACATATAGTAGATTTAACCACCTGGAGGTTCCTGAGAGCAAGGTTAACAGTTGAGGTAATCTTGCTGTCACAGCCTTCCTTTGTATTCGTTGGAATAGGTGTGTAGCCCGCCTTCCCTTTGATTTCTGCAACTTTGTCTTTGTAATTTTCAACTGCTGCTGACGAGGTGAGTTTCCAGCAGTGGTGGAAGGAGTGTAGGATATTCTCCTTTCCTTCATCGCCTTCATCTGCTTGTGCTTTTGAACCTCACCTCTGCAAGCTGAGAAGGCTTATTAAGCTTTTTTGTGTGCCCTTGCTTTAGGGTGGGCAGGAGACTTGATCACCATCGGCGATTGATTTCTGGGCAGGGCTGGCACTGAGTGCCTTTCCTTAGACTCTGAGGTTCTCTTCGCCTTGTCACGGTAAGCTTTGGGAGTGTTCGCCCTGCTTCTCAACGCAGTCCTTCAGGATCACACTGAGGTGGTTTTGCGTGACTCGTTCTCACGGACCCTGGCTTTCATTACCAGGCCTGGGTCAGGTTAATGATCCACGAGTGTTCTTCCTATCTTTCCTTGGTCGGGCAACCAGGGGCTGATAGGGAACACTTCAAGCTCCTCCCCCAGCGGTCTTCCGATCGCACAGGGAAGGGTTTACGCAGCCTGTCTGCACCTGGTCATTCATTCCGGAATTATTGGTTTTTAATTGAGTTTTTGGAGAGCCATGAGCTGGTGTTCCTGGTTCTTCCATGGCTGGATGGCCACAGTGACCCGGTAAGACTTCAGCCTGTCTGTCCCGGATCTTCAGCGTTAGAGAGTGGTTAGCATTGGATCTGGCGTGTGGCTCAGATGCTATCAATGGCTCCGATCTTTGGATTGGGTTGTTCAATAGTGAAGGGTTTTGGTGGAGTTTCTCCATCACCTCTGATCTTCCTCTTCGATACTTTCAAGGAAGTGGAAGAGGCTACTATGGTTGGCTATCACTGCATGAAGTCTTGAAAGCCTTCCAGCATTTGATCCTTTTTCTGAGGAAGAGGACTGACTGCCTCACCACCACGGTACCTTTGCACCTCGGTTTCCCACACGGGTGCAACTGTTGCTCTGGGGCTGGCCGGTACTCAGCTTTTGCTCCCTGGGAGGAAGGTCTTTGTCAAGACTTTCTATCACCATCCCCAAGGTCTGACGAAGAGTCTACATTGGTTTCAAGTGATACTGTTTCGTAAGGAGTACACTGAATGTTTTCAATATGGGCTTAGTATGATTGATGGTATTGCTATGAACAATAAATTAAAAGCTCCAATTTTATGTAAATTTTCTAATAATCTTTTACCTTCTCGTATTCCAGACTCTCCGTATGGAACAAGAAGTCATCGTTTACATTGTCAAGGTTTTGGGAATGAATGGGGTGTCCAGCGATGAATGTAAGTGCAAGTTCCTGTGAGGTGTTGAATAAGTTCCTAAAATAGATAGTTGATAAAAATTCCAGATATTAGATTTGTGTATAGTGAAAGGAGGAAAGGGAGAAAATAAAATAAGAAACAAATAAGAGTGATAGAAGCAGTGAATAACAATAGAAGAAAGTGAAAAAGTAAGTGATCGTATGCATAAAAAGGACATTGAAGGACCAAAGACTAAAATGAGCACCTTGAATATCAGTTGAAGAGCCGAGACAGAGGATGCAGTGTCCCGTCTCTGGTCAAGAGTGAAAATGGAGGTTTTGGGCAGTGATGCCCCAGCAGGCTAAACTTCTGTCTTTGGATCCAGTGATGGAAATGAAGATGGAAGTGGAGGTGTGTTGTGAGTCTGATGGTGACATGGAGTATCACTGTGGAGGGATGATGAAGGCACCTGCTGCCTGTCAGAAAGGAAGTCGACGAGGGGAAGACCTTTTATCAACCCACACATGGAGATCCACACAGGGAGAGGCCTTCACCTGCAATACACTGTGGACGTTGCTCTCCACAAATCAGCTCAAGACCCACATGGCGATCCATAATGGGAGAAGCCATTCGTGTGCAAGGACTGTGGGAAGTCGTTCTCCCAGAAAGCAAATCTCAAGACCACATGGTGATCCACACGGGAGAGAGGCCCACGTGTGCAAGGACTGTGGGAAGTCATTCTCCCAGAAATCACATCTGGAGACCCACATGGTGATCCACACAGGGGAGAGGGCCTTTCCCTGCAATGACTGTGGGAAGTCATTCTCCCAGAAATCACATCTGAGACCCACATGGTGATCCACACGGGGAGAGGCCATTTGTGCAAGGACTGTGGGAAGTCGTTCTTCAGAATTCGATCTCAAGAAACACATTGCATCCACACAGGGGAGGGGCCTTGCCTGTAATAACTGTAGGAAGTCATTTTATCAGAAATCAGATCTCAAGAGACACATGGTGGTCCACACAGGGAGAGGGCCTCACCTGCAAGGACTGTAAGTCATTCTCCCGAAATCGCATCTCAAGACCCACATGGCGATCCACACGGGGAGAGGCCCTTTGTGTGCAAAGACTGTGAAGTCGTTCTCCCAGAAATCAAATCTCAGGACCCACATGGTGATCCACACAGGGAGAGGGCCTTCACCTGCAATGACTGTGGGAAGTCGTTCTCCCAGAAATCAAATCTGGAGGCCCACATGGTGAGCCACACAGGGGAGAGGTCCTTCACCTGCAATGACTGTGGGAAGTCGTTCTCCCATAAATCAAATCTCAAGACCCACATGGCGATCCACACGGGGAGCCATCTGTGTGCAAGGACTGTGGGAAGTCGCTTCTCCCAGAAATCGAGTCTCAAGATACACACGAGGATCCATCTTGTGGAGAAGCCATTTGCTTGCTAAGAGTGTGGAAAATTTTTTCCTGGAGGAACAGCCTGGAACGACATTTTCAGATCCAGGAAGGAGGGACTCAATCGTCACATGAGGAGGCTTTAAAGTCACCGATTGATTGCGAGCTGTCTCCAGTGATTCATTGACCTGAGTCGCTGATACTGACTGTTTGATTCATTTTTCTGGTTTTATGAATCACATTACAAATTTGACCACCATAGGCTAATTAGTTATGTAGTTATTGAATTTACATTTTACGGTTTATTAAAAATGGTTTTTCTAACAATGCCTTAATTTAAGTAGTCCTTCCAACATGAAGATTGACCTAGAGGCTCTCGGAAGCCACCCTTAAAATCTGGTTCATATCCATCCACAACTTTCCTCTCGAGATGAGGTACGATAAAGAATTCGCTAAGGAGACGTGAGGCAGAATTTGATGATGAAGGGAATGATATTAGCTGTTGACTTTGTCTTATCCATGGGACGGTTTGCCTTCACTGCCAAGCCAATGAAAGAAAACGGGAACTGAACAGTTCGAACGACTGTCGTTGGACTGATTCAGACATCCAGCAACTGTGACACCCAAGAATATGTCAGTATATTAATGTAGATGAATGTGCATATATGTGTATGGATAATACTGTATATATAGATGAATTAAATGTAGACATGCAATAGAAGCATGTGGTATGATGATACCTTGCAACAAAAAAGCTAAAAGCTACAATAATGTGTTCTTTTGTAGGGGATGGATTGAAGGCCTTGGGGAGAAATAATATCAGAATTTGGTCTAAATAAACATTGATTTTCAAAGACTGGAATTACATACAATATAGATGACGACGCAGAGTGTGTAATAACATACATTTGGTCTAAATAAACAAGTAAAAATGTGCTGAAGTTTCTTTGAGCAGTCGAGTTTTCTGTATAGCTTACAATGCTGTTTGAAACTCTCAGCTGTGGCTTCAACACAATAGCCTTTGTTGTTGGCACCTATAGTGCTGCCAGACACACAATGATGGCTGACCTAAACCTTAAATAAAATAAAAACTGTGAGAGGAGGGTTAGAGGGCTGCAATTTGCCATGTTTGATGATTGGGGGTGGATGATCAACATACCACTTTGCAGCCCTCTAGCCTCAGTAGTCTTTGAGATCTGGGGGCGGACAGATAAAGTGCAGACAGATAGACAAAGTCAGTAAATAGTTTCCTTTTACAGAAAACTAAAATTGTAAAATGAGTGACTCAAAAGACAGAGTTGCTTAGAAAATACTCAATTAAATATAGAAACAATAATTAAAAAAAAAATAAATGAGAGAGTTGAAGGATTTAGACTTCACTTTTCCAGCAAAACTCAATAATCAGTTATAGAAGAGGAAATAGATAGAACTAATAAGACATAATATAAAGAAATCAAATGAAATAGAAGCAGAGAAAGAGGAATAATTGGAAGGTGTGAAAAATATACAAGAATAAGAGAAGACCCATAGTGGGGTAAAACAATCAGTGCACCTCATGTGGTGCACTGTAGGCATTCTTTAGGTTCTTTGCAGAGTGCCTTTGGCCCCAGCTGCTATAACCCCTTTTGTTCCTTTGACTGTACCCTCCATTCATATTCTCTGTCTTCCATCTTACTTTCCTCCTTTTCTACCAATTTTTTCAGTGCTTCAACAGCTTCGAGGTTTTCCTCCTGTTGCACCTTTCAACCCTTTGCTCTCAGTTTCAATTTCAGCTGTTGAATGACCTCAGGTACCAGCGCTGGGTGGCGAAGAATTGCAGAACAGACAAGATCTCACGACAGTAGCAGCACCCTACAATTTGCACTTGGTGGAACCTGGCAGCTTTTGGGTACATGGCAGAGAGGCGATTGGTATGATCACCTGCACACTGATTTGCCTGTGGAACGCTGCCCATTAGCCTTGGACACACTTTCCATCGACCATTGGCGTCTCAGCAGGTCAGTTAGCAAGCCCAGCTCCCTTTGGGGCAGGTAGCAACTTGTCTAGGTATTCAGTTGGCAGGAGACAGGTCAGGAGTGACTGGTTCTCCTCCCTTCCTCCTCTCTCATACCTCCTCCCTCTTTGGTAATGGAGAGTCCAAGTGCCATTCCATATACAAGCTGACGGATGGGGTCAGGTTAGCCTCTGACTGAACAACAGCACAGCCTTGTCATTGGCAGTGAAAGGGATGTGCAAGTTCTTCACCTCTTTTGGCAAGAGGTGAGAGGACAGATAATTAAGCAAGACCTTTGATTGTATTTACTTACTGTTTTATTGCCCAACACTTCAGTTGGGTTCTTGTAGCCTGATTAAGTAATGGAGTACAAACCATTTACTAAATGGTCCTGAAGTCTAGCATCTGCTACATCCCATATGTGCAGTATGCTAGAAGTGCAGGTTCCTTCTCTGCTCCTGACGGACTGGGAAGGTAACCAACCCCAGGTTGGACAAACCTGCCAGTTGTTTCAGAGATCTGCCCAGACTCCTCCCACTAGTGGGTGCCTCCCTTTGTAAAGAATGAAGGCTTTTATATATGAAGGAATGAATAGCAAATTTTAAAAGTCATTTGTAATTTTCTAACATACAAACCTGATGGTCTTTACATTTATGGTCCACCTCAGCCACCCTCACTCTGGTACCTGGGCTGGGAGGCAAAAGTGTTGGAGTGCAGGCTGACAGGTGGGTGGGTGGGGCTTTTACCTGTTGGTAGTTGATTACCTGTTCAAATAAGTTTGAATGGTTGTGCAGCTTGGGTCGCAAGCCAAAACTTGTATGTAAAGAACTTCAGATTTGTATGTTAGGAGAAATACAAGTTACTTTTAAAATTTACTATTTTTAAAAAGAAAAATATCCACGATGAAATATATGGAAGCTCAGATTTCTGACTCCAGGATTTCTGATAACGCTTCCCAAGGGAACTGTGATCAGTAACTTATTAACGAGCATACCACATGAAAACGTGATACTTTTAGGAGTAAAAAGGCTAAAGTTTCCAAGGTCACTGAAGATTTGTAACGAGGCAGGTAATCTCTTTAGTGACTACAGTTGACAGGAATGTTACTGAGCCTTTGTCAAAAGAATACCACAAGAAGTCACTCTCTTAAAAGGTTATTGAAGAAATCATGATACAGGAACCAAGAAAACGATAATGGTGAAGATGTACCCTGAGGGATATATGCGAGGATTTGAATGAAGAACCACTTGTAAACAAATGATTATTAAGAGGATGTCATTTTTTCAGTGAGCACTTGAGGGCATGAAGCGTCACTTAACATCCACAATACAGGTTTCATGACATCAAGATTATGCCCATCAGAGAGAGAGTCTTGTGAGACACACGACAGAATGAGCGTTTGCGAAGCAGTTCCAATGAACTGTTGGTGTACAGACACTTGTGTGTGGACAACAGGTCATCTGAAGACTTGCGAATCAGAGTGTCTGTGGGCTCAATATGATTGATGGGTTTGTTATGGACAATAAATTAAAAGCTCCAGTTTTATGTAAATTTTTCTAATAATCTTTACATTCTCAGTATTCCAGACTTTCCGTGGCTGGAAGAAGAAATCGTCAGGTTACGTTGTCAAGGTTTCGGGTCCAGCGATGAATGTAAGTGCAGGTTCCTGTGAGGTGTTGGAATTAAGTTCCTACAACAGTTGATAAAAATTCTAGGTATCAGATTTGTGTATTGGTGAAAGGAAGAAAGTGAGAAAATAAAATAAGAAACAAATAAGAGTGATAGAAGCAGTGAATAACAATAGAAGAAGGTGAAAAAGTAAGTGATCGCATGCATAAAAAAAGGACATTGAAGGACCAAAGACTAAAATGAGCACCTTGAATATCAGTCATTGAAGAGCGAGACAGAGGATGCAGTGTCCCCATGTCTCTGGTCAAGAGTGAAAATGGAGGTTTAGTGGGCAGTGATGCCCCAGCCTGCTGTACCTCTGTCTCTTTGGATCCAGTGATGGAAATCAAGACGGAGGTGAAGATGGAAGTGGAGGTGTGTTATGAGTCTGATGGTGACATGAAGCATCACTGTGCGGATGGTGAAGGTGATTCGCTGCATGTCAGAAAGGAAGCTCGACAAGGGGAAGACCTTTCGACCCACATGGAGATCCACAGGGGAGGGCCCTTCTCCTGCAACGACTGTGGGAAATCGTTCTCCCAGAAATCAACTCAAGACCCACATGGTGATCCACACAGGGAGAGGGCCTTTTGTGCAAGGACTGTGGGAAGTCGTTCTCCCAGAAATCAACTCTCAAGACCCACATGGCGATCCACACAGGGAGAGGCCTTTGTGTGCAAGGACTGTGGGAAGTCATTCTACAAGAAATCATATCTCGAGAGACACATGGCGATCCACACAGGGAGAGGCCCTTCAGATGCAAGGACTGTGGGAAGTCATTCTCCCAGAAATCAAATCTCAAGGCTCACATGGCAATCCACACAGTGGAGAAGCCCCACGTGTGTCAATAACTGTGGGAAGTCATTCATCCGGAAATCGCGTCTCAAGACCCACATGGCGATCCACACGGGGAGAGGCCTCGTCTGTAAAGAGTGATAAAAGTCGTTTCTCCCAGAAATCTAGTCTTGAGACCCACATGGTTATCCACAGGGGAGAAGGCCTTTGCCTGTAATAACTGTGGGAAGTCATTCTTCTGGAGATCAAATCTCAAGACCCACATGGCGATCCCACAGGGGAGAGGCCTTTGTGTGCAAGGACTGTGGGAAGTCGTTCTCCCAGAAATCAAGTCTCAAGACCCACACGGCGATCCACACAGCGATCCACACGGGGAGAGGGCTGGCCTGTACAACTGTGGGAAGTCGTTCTCCCATAAATCAGCTCTCAAGACCCACATGGCAATCCACACGGGGAGAGGCCCTTGACTGCAATGACTGTGGGAAGTCATTTTCTTGAAATCAACCAAGACCCACATGGCGATCCACACAGGGAAGAGGCCATTCGTGTGTAAGGACTGTGGGAAGCCGCTCTCCTGAAATCGATCTCAAGAGACACATGGTGAGCCACACAGGGAGAGGCCTTTTATGCAAGGACTGTGGGAAGTCGTTCTCCCACAAATCAACTCTGAAGACCCACATGGCAATCCACACAGGGAGAGGCCCTTCACGTGCAATGACTGTGGGAAGTCATTCTCCTGAAATCGATCTGAAGACTCACATGGTGAGCCACACAGGGAGAGGCCCTTCATGTAAGGACTGTGGGACGCCGTTTCCTCCGTGAAATCGCGCCTCAAGACCCACATGGTAAGCCACACACAGGAGAAGCCCTTCGTGTGGGACTGTGGGAAGTCGTTCTCCCAGAAATCGCATCTCAAGACCCACATGTTGATCCATCTTGTGGAAAAGCCACTTGCTTTGCTAAGAGTGTGAAAATTTTTTCCTGGAGGAACAGCCTGAACAACATTTCCAGATCCAGGAAGGAGAGACTCGATCGGCACATGAGGAGGCTTTAAAGTCACCGATTGATTGCGGAGCTGTCTCCCAGTGATTCATTGACCTGAGTCACTGATACTGACTGTACGATTCATTTTTCTTGTCTTGTGAGTCACAATAGGCTAATTAGTTATGTAGTTATTGAATTTACAGTTTACACAATTCAATAAATTGTTTTTCTTACAATGCTTGCATTTAAGTAGTCCTTCCAAAATGAAGATTGACCTAGAGGCTCTCGGACAGGACCGTTTCTAGCTTTGTGGGGGCCCTAGGCAAAATGCTGTTTGGGGGCCCTAGATAGATAGGTAGGTAGGTACTTCATATATCCCCGAGGGGTTTGTCAAACTGTGATGAAGCCATTCCTCACCCTTTAAATGATCTAGTAAGATGCAAGAAACTATTACACTTCACATTTATTTATTTCACATCTATTTCAAAGTGCAAAGATAATGAAAAAAACCAACACTTAAAATAATGCTTAACTAACATCACAGTCACACACTTAACAAAAAAACAACTAATAATTCACATTATTCACAGTAACAATGTATTGTCCTCATACTGTCTGCTTCCTGGCTTTCTTATCCGCAAAGTCATCAGTGATATCCTCATATGACACCTGCTTGCCCACCTCATGGTTGATGCTAAGTGAGTCGATCCTGTCCCATGGAAGGCCTTAGATAGGTCTTGATGAGCTTCAGCTTTGAGAAGCTCCTCTCTGCTGAGTTCACTGTCACCGACAGAGTGCAGGCAATTCTCAGGGCAACCCACAGATTGGGATACAGTTCCTCCAAATGTTTTTGTGGATAAAGGTGAGGAGCTCAAGAGCAGTCATGTCACCTGTGGGTAACCTTGGCAAGTTTTGACTTCCACAGCCAGCTCCTTTCCATCAATGTCACTTTCATTTTCAGTGCTTAATGTCATGCAGAGGTTGTCACACTGGTTGCTCAATGCCTGATCATCCAGTTTTTGGAAATTGAGCAGCACTCCAAATCTGTCTCTCACTTCACCCGGTGTTTTAAACCTATCAGTTAAGGATTCAATGGCTGTGTCAACAACAACATTAAAGAATGTTGCTCCTAGCCTCTTCATGGCATCTGCAATGGGCTCATCTGGGGCTTCATAAGCAAAGTGCTTTTTGTGCTTCTTAATCTTTTCCCTTGAGTACAGTTTCTACATTCATTTCTCACATATCTTTAGCAGAGGCCTGAGCTGAGAAACAAAGCCAGTTCTTCTGTAGTTGGTCTGAGATGTTTTGCTTTAGTGAGGAGGTCAACTGCCACACCAAGCTGCATTTTGGGAGACTGCAGGAGCAGCAGCAAAGTCCAGCATCTGTTTGGTAATATTTTATGTTGTGGACAATATCTCCACAGTCATGAGTGGAGAGACTCATTTCAGTCCCTTGTGCCAGGACAATCAAATGAGACATCCATATGTAATAAGTCTCTTCTAGGTGCAATGCTATGTTTATCAATATAATACTTGGAAAGTTCTATGGTAAGTAAACTTCTCACTTTTGCTACAGCCAATTCAGTATTGTGTTGAGCATATCTTCCATAAGTTTTATTACTAATTTTCCCTAAACTCAAGCACCCAGTCAGTTTTGAAAACCCATTGTAGCCTAACCCCAACAACATTGTTACATAAACAACCATAGAACTTAATGGTACAAAGCTTGATTTACATATATCATCATCATTTATAATAATTTCACACCATCTGCACGTAACAAAAATGGAACAGTCAAGTAATTTATATATTTTCACGTCAATATCAGAATTTTCATGAAAATATGGACAGGCCATTTTTTTAAACACACCTTCAATATAATCACATTTTGGGTAGTTTACAGTTTAGTTGGCCAGGCCGCGCAACACCGCCTCTGCCCGACTACAATCACTCCGTCAAGGTAAGTAGTTCTGTGACCCGATTTATGTTAGCTGGCTTTCTGGGGCGGGTCCAGGGGGCAAAGCCTCCCCGGCCAGGTTAGCACGCCACCCTATGTTAGGTTAGGTTGGTTACATCTGGTTAGGTAAGGACCTGTCACTATAGGAAAGGTTAGGTCTGTCAGAACCTACTGCCATCTGGTGGTGGGTACTGACTAGAAAACTGGCAGCCGACAGCCTTGGGCCAGCTAAACTGTAGGCGCCCCACATTTCATAATACAGTTATACTTCCCACTGGTTACGTCAACAGGCTTTCCACTGAATAAGATTTATGTTCTAAAGAAGAACGTTTTATGTATGGACTTTCTTTCACTGAGGATTTTCTTTTCAGTTTCAAGTTTTTGCTTGAATGCTTCACCCCCTAAATGTACATCCTTTGATTCTGTTGTTTCACTTGTTTCCCCTGGCCTAGGCATCTTGGAACAACTGTCAAACTAAGTAATATCACCTGGAAAAACGAAAGAATATAATAAAATCCTTGAATTCAGTCATTCATGGTACCTCAGACTAAATGTAAACAAACTCTCACCACTCATGGAGACATTGATATGAAATGACGTGCGATACAAAGCAGTTGCTTGGCAACTATTATACCCGCCTTTGGTATGAAATGACTGAGGACAAACGTTTATCTATCCGAGAAACATAAACATCGCAAGAAACCACGAAAAAATGAGAAAATCCGAAAGTAATAAAGAAATTGCGATCTATAATGTTTTGACACAAGTCAAGAACGACCACGTGGCATTTAAAATGGAGGGTGGTATTTAAACATGAGTGCCGCAAACCCGCTAAGACCCACTGAAACTGAAAGTACAATGTCTATAGTATACTATGGGTTGCTTATCTAGATTTCGGTTTGACGACCTTTTTACTTAAAATCTAGGGTTTAGGCCCCTTAACGGGAATGATGGGTCTAACTAATTATATAGCACAGAAATCTGTAGTGTCAGCAATTGCAATTAATTACACAAACACTATATGAAAATTGTCATAGGTATACATATAATATAAGGTGCACATGATAAAATCTTTTAAATTTTCAAATTTTAAATCTGAAAATTAAAAATTTCAAAGGCAATCGGAGGCCCCCAAGTGGCTTGGAAAATTTAAAAATTCCAAGCTACCCCAGGGGCCCCCTGGTGGCTTGGGGACCCTAGGAAATTGCCCAGTCCACTTATAGCTAGAAACAGCACGGCTCTCAGAAGCCACCCTTAAAATCTGGTTCATATCCATCCACAACTTCTCTCTCGGGATGAGGTATGATAAAGAATTTGCTAAGGGAGATGTGAGGCAGAATTTGATGGTGAAGAGAAATGTAGCAGCTGGTAGGGACTTTGTCTTATCCAAGGGACGGTTTGTGTTCGATTGCCAAGCCAACGAAGGAAAACGAGAACTAGAACAGTTCGAACAACTGTCGTTGGACCAACTCAGACATCCAGCAACATTGACACCAAAAGTACCAGAAAAAATAAGTAAGGAATATGGCGATACATTAATCTATATGAATATATATATATATATATATATATATATATATATATATATATATATATATATATATATATATATATATATATATATATATATATATATATATATATATATATATATATATATATATACACACACATTAAAAACCCCGTATTTGGCGCTGGATGCATACCACTCCCAGCAAATAGCTAAAATCCACGAATACTTAAACCCCTCTAAAAAAACTTAAAACTGCCTATTTTGATAGTTTAAACACAAAAACTCTAAAAATGCTTTTACCTGAGTATTTTAATAGTTTTATCACAAAAAGTTCAGTCACGAAAATATGACAATACAGAGATTACTGAATATTTCTCAGTGAAAATACAGTGAATGGGCAAATTTTTCGTGAATGATGGGTAGATACGTTCCACAGAGAAACTGAAATACGCAGTCCTTGAATACGGGTTTTACTGTATATACATATATATATATATATATATATATATATATATATATATATATATATATATATATATATATATATATATATATATATATATATATATATATATATTTTATAAATATTTCTGCTGTTCACATCGATGCATTTATTTATAGTAATATCAGATGAACCAAGGACGGGTGTATCGGCAGGGTCATGAGACAGTTCAAACTTTAATGTTCCTTTGTAGCCAGGATAGGTAGCATTAGGGATTTAACCCCATAGGAAAATTTCCACAATCAGCCTTATGATAGGTGGCCTTAAGCTTGCTTTACCTGTTCTCTTTGGCGGATGTTTTGACAAATTTCAGACCCCGAGGGCATGAACAAATGCCCTGTTTTGACCCAGCGATGGTCAGACAAAAGACAGAGAGAAACAAGCCGCCGAGTCGAGTGGACGTCTGTAAGGCGGCTCCTTCACCTCCTTTGTCTATAGTCTTATATTACTAAGTGAAGTGGCGAATTAATCTCAGAACTGGTGAGCATCTGTTGTGTGCGCAACAACTAGTCGTCCAAAGGTAAGTCTGAATTTGTTTGAACTTCGTCAATTACTAGCCCCTTTTTTCTGTATTTCCAGTTTTGTTGTTTCCTCCTTCACCGCCACCATAATTATTAGATTACAAAGCGATTTGCTTTCACGAAGTCTAGATTAAGCCTAATTATTATATTGTTTAGCGACATTCAACCATTCCCGTGAATTAACTAGGAAGTAGGGAAGGTTAAGCAAGTCATTTTATTCTTTATGCCACCTTGTGTCTCGATCCATTGTTCGAAGACCCGTTGTATTTTAATACCATCTTAACGAGTAGAGATTGTCTGCATCCGGTTGGCGACATTTATCGTAAAGTCCTTATTCACTGAATATTTTTTCTTTTTATGCCGAGAATAGCTCCTCGGCTGGTGACCTTGAGTGTTTACCGACTGTCTTTGAGGTTAATTTGTAGCTTCATCGACAGGTTACGTGTGTCCTTGGCAGGCAGGGCCTTGTAAAAATTACGTAAATCAAGTAATAAACTCATCAGCCAAGTCGCACTCGTAATAATATATATATATATATATATATATATATATATATATATATATATATATATATATAATAGATACAGATATATATGTATGTATAATACAGCATATATAGATGAATTAAATATAGACATGCAGTTTTGGAGAAATAACATCAGAATTTGGTCTAAATAGAAACATTGATTTTCAATGACTGGAAGTACATACAAAATAGATGAGGACGCAGACCGTGTGCAATGCATTGTGGGAATTAACTAGTAAAAAGTGGCAGTTTCTTGGCGCAATCAAGTTTTCTGTACAGTATATAGTGCTGTATGAAACTCAGCCACGGCCCATGAAACTTTCAGCCATGGCCTGGTGGTGGCCTTTGTTGTTGGCGCCTATAACGCTGCCAGACACACAATGATGGCTAACCTAAACCTTAAATAAAATAAAAACTGTGCTGAGGAGGCTAGAGGGCTGCAATTTGGTATGTTTGATGATTGGAGGGTGGATGATCAACATGCCAATTTGCAGCCCTCTAGCCTCAGTAGTCTTTGAGATCTGGGAGGACAGAAAAAAGTGCAGACAGACAGATAAAGCTGTCACAATAGTTTCCTTTACAGAAAAACTAAAATTGTAAAAAATGAGTGACTCAAAAGACAGAGTTGCTTTAGAAAATACTCAATTAAATATAGAAACAATAATTAAAAAAGCAAAATAAATGAGAGAGTACGTGAAGGATTTAGACTTCAGTTTTTCTAGCAAAACTCAATAATCAGTTATAGCAGAGGAAATAGAAGAACTAATGATAAGACAAATGAAGAAACCAAATTAAGTAAAAGCAGAGAAAGGAGGAATAATTGGAAGGTGTGAAAGAAAATACATGAATAAGAGAAGACCCCATAGGGGATAGGTGCAGTCAGCGCACCTCATGCGGTGCACTGTAGGCATTCTTAGGTTCTTTGCAGCTCGCCTTCCTTAGGTCCCTAGCTGCTATAACCCATTTTGTTCCTTTGACTGTACCTCCTTTCATATTCTCTCTCTTCCATCTTACTTTCCTCCTTTTTTTTACCAATTATTTCATAGTGCTTCAACTGATTTGAGGTTTTCCTCCTGTTGCACCTTTCAGCCCTTTTTGCTCTCAGTTTCTATTTCAGCGTTGAATGATCTCATAGGTAGTAGTGTTTGGCCTTTGGCCTCAATTCTATATCCTAATCTATTGAAAAATATGACATGATAAAGAAAACAGGCTTAAATAAGCCATGAAAAGGAGAAAGAGAGCCGAGAAGGAGAGCCGCTACAAAGACCACTCCCTAAATTAATACTACAAAAACGTAAACAATCCAGCGAAGGATGGACGTCAACAACGTACTCAAACGTTTCATCCTTTGTGTTGTTTTTTTTATGATACTGATTTTCGTGTCTGCTTATTCGAGACACAAACAGGAAATGGGAGGAAGGACTGAGAAATAGGAGGGACATGAGGAGAAGGGAAGAGGCATATATATATATATATATATATATATATATATATATATATATATATATATATATATATATATATATATATATATATATATATATATATATATATATATATGTATTATATGTTATATATGCTGGCATTCAGAAAGCTGTGGGTAGATATCATGAATTGGCATTGGGTAGGGTGTGGTAGAATAGGAGAAGGGCATTGGGTATTACCTTGGATGTTGATTTTTCCCGTAGGATCTTGGTTGCTCATTAACAATTTACTGCTTTTATGTGGCGGCCGACTGTAATTAACCTCGGAACTTCATCTAACAAGGCAGGGACCCTTAGGGAAAGCAGGGTTGTGGGTCGGGTGGGTAGACCATGGGCGCAGGCGATGATATGTTATTGTATGGTGGCCATTTCGAATGCTGTCGCCCTGCACAGTGTTATAGGGGAGATTTTGGTAAAAAGGGGGTCGTCTAACTGAGGGAAAAGGGGGGGTAGGGAGGGAGGGACACAGTCCATAGATACATATCCAGCCAATCATGTTACAAAGTAAACTTCTAATTGAGGAAAACCCTCCTGAGCATTCGTACTAAAGGCCAAGTGGAGCTTGAGTTTGAGGAAAAGTGGAGGGATCAAGATCTCTGTCACAGTGACGGACGGTTGAGGAATTGGGGGAGGGATTCATAGACCAAATTTACATTTACATTTATTCCTTTCAATTTCCACTATTTATAACCGCCTTTTTTTTATGCAATTATTTCTTTCTCGTTCGTCAATCATAACAGTTTCTTCTTACGTACGTTATCTTGTTCCCAGTTGATGACATTTGCCTTTACGTTATACTACATGTTGTACTGTTACAAAATTTGTTCTGTTTTTACCTATATTGTCATATGTATTTCCTGATGCCCCGTCTTTCCCTGTATTTCCATTACTGGTAGTTTTTCACACAGTTCCTTTTACAATAGGTTTTCCTCACCCGGGGCTCAGGAGGGTGGAGCCCTCTGGCTAGGTAACACAGCCTACTAGGTTAGGTTAGGTTAGGGTAGATTAGGTTAGTATACTGTCCTTTATAATAGGGCTAAGTAACATGGCCTACTAGGGTAGATTAGGCTAGTATACTATCCATTATAATAGGGCTAAGTAACACAGCCTACTAGGTTAGGGTAGGCTAGGGTAGATTATGCTAGTATACAATCCATTATAATAGGGCTAGGTAACACGGCCTACTTGGTTAGGGTAGGCTAGAGTAGATTAGGCTAGTATACTATTCATTATAATAGGGCTAAGTAACATGGCCTACTAGGTTAGGGTAGGTTAGATTAGTATACTGTCATTTAATAGGTTTTCTTTAAGTAAATATACCTTAGTTTTACCAGACCACTGAGCTGATTAACAGCTCTCCTAGGGCTGGCCTGAAAGATTAGACTTATTTTACATGGCTAAAAACCAATTGGTTACTTAGCAACGGGACCTACAGTTTATTGTGGAATCCGAACCACAGTATAGGGAGAAATGAATTTCTATCACCAGAAATAAATTCCTCTAACTCTTCATCAGCCGGTGAATATGTGAATTTGTATACATTTCCACACGCACCCACATATTATATATATAAACAATAGAAATTTAAACACACATAAATGCATACATACATAATATACGCACACACAAACTATATGTTACAGTAAGTTCGAGAAACCAGCGTAGAGTGTACGAGTTGATGAATAAAACTGAATTTTTTAGCTGCTTCATTTAAACCAAAGTGAGGAAAGGTGAACTCAGTCATTTTTCCTTTGTTAACAGAGTTTAGCAAAAGTTTAATTCTGTCTCCCTTTCCCAGCGCTCAGGGAATGTTTACAAAACTGAAGAGCTGCGTCTTTGCTGACGGATGATTTGTTCTCACAAGCAATCATGATTGCTTGCTTGCTTGCTCCGTTGACGTCATCTGAAAGGTTGTCTGTCGGTTGTATTCGCCAAAATCTGCTGAAGGTCATTCATTCTCTCGAATGCTGCAGCGATTTCCACAACCTGTCCAATAAATAACCATCCTCTCCCTTAGCCCACTTTTCTCAAAGGACTCTGACTGTCTGATGACCTTTGATCAAATGGCACCATTTCCAGTGGACCTCAGAAGTTGGCCCACAAAAAAACCTATATTAAAAGAATACAAGACTTAATAAAAAGGTAAGAAACATATTGAGATTAAAGAAATAAAAGTTATATAAAACTGATAGAACATTTTACATAAGATTGTAAGAAAATATTGACAATAAGCAAAATGGAAATGATGCTAGTTCATTTCCATCGCATACATTATTTATGTGTTCTTGCCACATTATTCCTTTAATTTTTTTTTTTTTTTTTACCAATTTTAAGCGTGTTTGTTTCCTTTCCCATGTTATTAAAATTTGCTTATTACCTTTATACCAATATCTTTTATTATTTAAGATCTGTTGTAGTATCTCGTAAGAGTTAGTGTTATTCAGCTTCCAGTGAATGCTTTTAATATTTATTATTTAATAATAGTTTTTTGTTTAACTGAATCTATCTCAGAAAAAGAATTATCCTCAGAGGTGATTAAAATATTAAACAGCAAGGACATCAGGTTCAAAGATCCTCAAATCCTTTGAAAACAAGACTTCCATAATATCTGATTTTAGTTCAAAAATAATTTCGTTATTAAAAGCACATTACTGCACTTTATTTTCCCTGAGATAAAAAAAAATTCTTTTGCCCAAAAGGTTTGGTTACAGAATGGCCCAGTCAGTCGCAAATAGTTTTTTAAAAATTAGAATTACGGCCCTTCATATGTATAAAAACAACCATTTGTTTCTGAATTGAATAGCTCTTGCGGAAAATTTAAATTACTCTGTTTGTTAAGGGTTTCATTTCTCTGCATCCGTAGCAGATGGCAGGTCAAACGTAATATTGATCGTCTGTATTTTACTTCTAGACCTTAAAAGGTTTATATTTATATACCTTTCCAAGGTGCTTCTCTAACTCACCAATAGTATCAGACAGCATTAACTGTAATATAGATATCCATAGAATTGCATTATATATATATATATATATATATATATATATATATATATATATATATATATATATATATATATATATATATGTATGTATATATATACCAGAAGAGGAGTAAACGGAAACAAATGTAGACTCTGAATCCGGGGAAAGATCCTCGGAGTCTCCACCGACAGGGCATGATGACGTCAGAGTTCTTCAGATCAGTTTCTCTTGCGATAGGCTCGTGTATGTGTGTGTGTGTGTGTAAATGAGTGTGTATTTGTTGGTGTGTGTAGAGAGAGAGAAACTTTTAAAAACTGCTGGCTGGTTCATTTATCTTCAGTTTTTTTTTTTTTTTTTTTTTATTTGTGGGCGGCTTTCTATTCTTGAATGCTAACTGAATTGTTTCTTTTGTCAATAATAGGCTACCGTTTACTACTTGCAGTGGTATGCTTATGACCACTTTATCCGCTTAAACCTCAGTGTAAATGAGGCGAAGAGGTTCTTCACATGCATTAGCGAATTCAACAGCCGCGAGAGGGTCAAAGGACGTTGTTGGGAGACTCTTAGTAAATAAGGCAGGAAATTGTCTCCGTGTGAATGGAAACCGACGTCGATGACTAAATTATCTTATCTACTTGATACATATTTCATTTATCAGGTTTTGTTATTAATTCTTTTGCATATCTATAACACCGTTATTGATGTTAATGACTTTATTGTGAGCTTTTATCTAAGCCATGATTCTGATCACCCGTGTACGAATATGCACCTTACATTATTGAACGGGTCCACGGGTTGTGATGAATTTGACAGACATAAATCATCAGGTGGCAGTATTGAAAGGAATAACTTCCGAGAAAAACTAACATGGAATTCTAAAATTGCTGCTTTCTTAGAGTTTGTGGATGCTTTCAGCGTCAGGCAACCCATTATCCCAAAACGAAATATGATGAGCAAATCAAATCCTGGAAAAGCGAATTCACACACCAGAAAGTGAATGAGCTTATTCGTGTCGGTCTCTACAGAAGTTGCTGTAGCAATCAAGTACATTACTATGGCCGAAATGCATCAATCTCCACCATAGTGAAATAAAGGAAAATGTTTCACTATGGAGAAAAGAAAAGCACTGAAATCTAGGCCTTGCAGTCCAGACTTACTGAAGAAGTTATCAGGTTTGTGAGACAGAGAACGTCTCCAAAAAGTTGAGGGCAACGAATGCTAGAAAATCCAAGACTTGTCGAATTCCGACATATTCTTCCAGGGTCGAAATAAACCTCCACCTGCCGCTGTAACGTAGCTTTGGGTGTTTTTCGTTTTAAATACTGAAATATGTTTATAGTTAAATGGTCACATATACCAGGACTATGTTTTTTTTAAGGGGTGTTTAGGTAAAGAAGCCTTGATAAACGTAAACTTGTATGATAACTTTTAGGTATGTAACCTCTACGGTAGTCCATAGTGATATATAGATTTTCAAGTCTATAATAAATCGTTAATTATACCTTCTGTGCTTAAATTTCTTCATTTATATCAAGCCTTCGTTTAGGGCCGTGCATTATTTGCATTTGAAGCAAGTAAAAAAATAAAACAGTAAATTGAATCCTGTCATATAAATCTTGTAGACGAAGGCTAAACTACTTTCCTAGGTATAATGCCAATACCTGGATCATGTTGCAGTAGTCACGAATTCCTCGACCATGATACAATGAATTTTCGCCCTCTTTTCCTCGTTCCCACCTACATTCCTTTCTTCATTCCCCTCTTTTCATCCCAACCCCTCTGACGTCCGCAATCACATTCCGCGTGTGCGTTCCAGACTTATGTCAGGACCACTTCCAATTAGATTACCCCGTGCAGGGAGGGGGGGGGGCAGCATTGCTTTGCAATAAAGCCGAGATATGTTCCCACGCTTTCTTCTTTATTGCTGTCTGTTTCGGTGCCTGGGTTTGTGTGCAATGTCTCAATGTTTACGTGTAAATAGGGTAATGTTCAGGTAAATGTATTTTCACTAAATATATCCTCATCTTTCTCAAGTCTTCATTCCTGTTAACCTTATCTGAAACATCCTTCAGGTATTTCAGTTTAAGCAAACGATACCTTCACCATCTTCTGTTCCACATAGTGTGCTAGTTTCCCAATGGCAACTATACCCCAGACCTGTGTATCTCATGTTGTTCTTAAAGTAAACAGAGATGTTTTTGTGTCGATAGAAACTGCTCCTTTCATATTTTTTTATGTTATAAGAAAATTCTCCCCTTTTATAATTCCTTCTTCAAGGAAATGCATCTCATTTACCTCCGTGTTGAAAAGAAAATTCTCTATTTTATTCTCTTTGTTATTATTTCCTGCTGAAATTTTTTTTTTCATTTCTTCTTGTCGTCAGAGAACATTCTCCCTCTGGATATTGATGCCGTAAGAGGATATATATCCTCCTCTATTGTTTCCTTTTTTTTTATTTTTAGAGAAAATGTCGTGGTTATATCTTTTTGCCCGAGAGAAAATGCTCTTCAGACATCATTTTGTGTTGACAGATATTGCTCCCCTTTTATTTTTTTCCCCTGAGTAAAGGGTCTCCTTGATTCAGTGTTAAGTGACAACGCTCTCTTGGTTTGTTTACGTTTTGCCTTCATGGAAAATTTAACTTTTTGAGTTCTTGGTTTGTGGGAAATATCCCTTTTCTGTCCTGGGGTAATTGTTCATTTCTCATTTTATTTATTTTTTTTTTTTTACCTTGAAGAAAAGTTTCATGTATTATCTCTCTCCCGCCCAAAGGAGGATCCCCACCGGGTGAGGTAGTGAGTGGAAGAAGAAGACTCAGTTGTGTAGGGAGGGGAAATTGTTATTGACATTTCCGGAATGGAAGAGATATGCATTTTTGGAACAGCCTGAAGTGACTTCCCGAGTCACATCATGCAGGGAAGAATAGAATCTCAAAAAGAACTCTGTTGATGTTGAAAGGGAAGCTATTGAACTGTGAGTTCCAGAACCAACTTCTTTCTGTTGTTCAAGAAAACGAGCGCGTTTTAAACACTTTTATACAATTTTTGTTTGTTTGCTACTGACTTTTCTGTAGTGGAATTAAATTATATACCTGTGATTTAGTTAACCTACTGAAAGAGACAAGCAATACCTTCTCAACCTTATACCGCTACAAATGACTGTTGCATGAATAAGCCTTTCATTTCTGGCCGTTAATTTGCGCTGTTGCATCTTTGAGGTTTACCAATCTTGTCACTGTAATCTAGTCTTCTCTTGAATAAGGTCCTACCATCAAGCAGAGACCACTTCGCGGATAGACAGACACTCTCCCAAAGGCTGCCTTACTTCTGAAGAATTTGGTCTGTCATGGCGTACGGTTGCCGTCACCAAAAACACCTGTCGTACATGTATAAGGTCACTATTACTTCTTGAGTCTCTTTCGCTAAGTGCTTGATAGTCATGTTATATTATTGCCTATGATCACCAGGGTATAGTACCATCAACAGCGCATGGACCGTATGCACAGTAGACAAGACAGGAACTTGTAATTCTTCTGCATCATTCACAACCATTGCTTGAAACCCTGAGCTTCAGACCTTGGAGTGAAAAAAGAGACAAGGATATTTGCCTCAGTGCGCTGGCATTCTTGGTCAAGAAAGATATTCCCTTCAGGAAAGGTAAAACCGCTTTGGCTAATTGAATAGAGAGCAGCTTGATTTTGGATATTCCCTGCTGAGGGTACAGAGCTCATTTTGCTAGAATATGTCGGTGACCTTAAAAAGGTCATGGATGGATATTTGTCTGTTTTCGTGATGGAAACAATTTAATTCTCTCATATCTGCTAAAGGCAGGTTGCTTTCAAGGTCCCTCACTGAAAATAGTGAGGTATATGACGGATTTATTCAAGGTGACAGTGCGCTTAGTGGGGTGCTCCTTGTGAAATAAAAAAGCTTTGCATGTCTGGCTTCAGTTTGTCATTTTCTTGGCAGAAAAATACTTTGCAACTCAGAGAGAGGGAGAGAGAGAGAGAGAGAGTAATATTTATATTTTCAAAACTGTTGAATGGAAGTAACCTTTATCCTAAACAGTTCTTGATCAGGCATAAGCCATATGCATCATACAAGCAGAATGCGATAAATGGCCTTGTCTGAATTGCTTTAAAAGGCGATTCTTCGATATTGGCTTCTGTTCGGAGTCAAATAGGATTCAAACGTCTCTCAGTAGCGGCTTGTGCTCTCTCTCTCTCTCTCTCTCTCTCTCTCTCTCTCTGACATAACACCCACGCTCGTATGGAATCAAATCAATCTTATTCTTATTTTGAAATAGAAAATCTTAAATTGTTCAAAGATATGTAATTCCTTTAAGTAGTTTTTTCTCGCAGATTTTGAGTAAAAGGATTTATAGATAGATAGACAGATAGATAGATCTAGGGAGATTGGGGTCCTCTTGTGATATGATTTCATAAAAGCATTTTGCTTCAACAAGGCGATATAGGATATCATTTTGCTAAGAGAGAGAGAGAGAGATGCTTTTTTTTTTTTTGCGAATTGACGTTGTTAATTATCCATTCAATTGCTTTTTGGGGAGGGAAAGAGAGAGATAGAGGAACATTTCTTTCCTGGTTATATTAATAATTTTTAATACCTTATTTAAAAATCCATTGAATAAAAAGTCATGACTATTACTCAAGAAGCGAAAATTGAGCTTATCAAACTAAGCATTTGTGTATTTCGTTTTGAGGTGTTTTGGTCTCAGCAGTATCTTTTGTATTCAGTATGTTTTATTTTAACATTATTTCAATTAAGCAAGCAGTATCCTTTCTGAAAAATGTTCTCAGCAATGCTAATAACATATTTGGCATTATTTTGTAATCATCGTTATTCTAAATTTTGTGAATCAGACAAACCACCCAAAGCTCATCTGATAAACCAATTCCACTTCATAAGAGTCGTAAATGAACAGTTTGTTTTCGGAGTCCATCACGTATATAATGCACTGAAGGCCTGATCCATCCCTTGTAACCATTTACAGTGCGCGGCATTTTCCGTGCAATGAAAATCATTTTTGTTCAACAAAACTGTTCTGTTTTAAATCTTATTATTGGAAAACATTGAAAGACTTAAGATATTGACACACCTGATATAAGAAACTTGCCCCAGTACTTGCTGACAGTTTTTTTCTTGAAATAGTCAAGTATTCTGTAGAGCAACTTTTCACTGTTGTTGAAAAACATCCTCTCCCGGTTCATGTAAAGGATATATTTTGTCCCTAAAAACTAAACCTTTTTTTTTTTAGGGCAACAGGGATGATCTAAAAATGAAAATGTTGGTGAAAGAAAATAGTAAGAAACGAACCCATCCCGGGTATCATTAATACACCTGTCATGTTTTTCAAATAAAAAACATAACGTATCGCACTTTATGACACTCGAAAAGTTTCTTAAATAACAACACCCAACATAAATCTGTGAAGGGATGAGATATTCTGTGAGTCCCTCAGTCTTCTTTCAACTTCCATTCAGTTGTGTGTGATTCAAATGTCATTCTCAGTTAAAGTCAATCTGTTACTCTCGATAAACTAGGGAGACACATTAATAGTCATAAAAAAAATTTATAGAAAAAAAACTAGTTCATAGCACACACATAATTCCCATTGACCCAGTTTTAATTGGGTCATCCAGAGCCCTGATGTGGATATTCCAGTTACCCAGTGATACAGGAATGTTGTGATACAGCATTCCAGAAAGGTTAGTTTTATCGTAATTGATTACTTATTAACAGGCACGCGGACCAATCACCGTAGCAAATGCGATTAGTAATTACAAACTCACAAAAGTTATGAAAAACAATTATGAAAAACGAAAAGAAAAGCCTCCCTTATTATTGAGGCAACTTCCCTTTTTCAAAAAATGAAATGAGTGCGCTAAATAAAATATTGAAGATACTGAGATGAAGTATATACGCAATATGTGAGAAGAAAGAGTTCAAAAGAGGGAGAAATGTGAAAATAAATTAAAGTTATGAAATCGGTGAGGTTATGCTAAAGATGGATCGGTCTTCGTTTGCTAAAGAATTTGGATGATAACAACTTTGCGAAGAGGATCAAGAGTTAGTAAGGGTTGGAAAAAAAGTACGCATGCATATGAAGCGGCTGTTACAAGCATGTTCTCTGCTCTATTATGTATGCCCAGTGGTTTCGTTTCAGCTTTGTTTTAGAAATTTAAAAGTAAATGTGAGATCGACTATTACGCTATCTTTTATCCGGAAACCGTTTAGGCTATATGTGTGTATATATGTGTAATATATATCTGTATGTATGTATATATATATATTTATATATATATATATATATATATATATATATATATATATATATATATATATATATATATATATATATTTATATATATGCATGTATATATATATGCATATATACATGTACAGTCATTCAAAAATGTTTTGCAACATGTTCCAGAAGTTTTCGTTCACCTAACAGTAATTTGTTCTTTTGATATTTACAAGGAAATGTAATTTTCTTATGCGACTTTGGTTATTAATCATACGGTTAACAATATAAAAAGAATGGCAAGTGAAAAATTCATATTACGAAAAATGACGAAACATTTTGAAAAATTTCACTTCAGATGATTGGGAAAAAGAGTCAAAGAAGAAACTATATTTCGAATCCAGAGAAAAGCTTATTGACTAATAAAATAATATTGAATAACCATCAATGAAATTATATATAAATAAAGAAAGAAAGAATTCAACCATTATCGTTGTCAAAAACAAAAAAGAAAAAATCTCATAACGTCGTATGTTATCGTGTGACTCCACATTCAGGCAGGAGAAGTTTAAACTCTCTTCACGTGCACCGATAAGATGGGCAACAGACTAAGCTGCGCCACAATCATTAGCTTGCATAAGACTAATGTTTCTATTGTAGATATTGCTCGGCACCTTAGCGTAAATAAAACAACCATGTATAGAGGATACAACAACAGAGAGAACGAGGAAACATGATAAATTCATTGTAAAAACTGGAGGACAACCCCATTGTTGCACTACGTTAAAGATCATCATCGGATGATCACTTAAGGCACCCTCCTAACTCCCCGTGACAACCGATGTTGCTATAAAGAGAGAACATTACGCTCTCCCTTCAAGTTGCTGCTCAAACCATCCTTAACAGGCTACATGAGACCAAGATATTATTTCATCATACTCATGTCAAGAAACACTTCATATCAGCGAAACACAAAGAATAGAGGCGAGGGTTTGCGTTATAATATAATCCAGTGGCCGATGATTTCTGTACGAGTCATCTTTTGCGATGAGGAGGAGACATTCTCCACTGATGAGCATGGTAGTCTTCATCACTGCTGGCATTTAGCATTAACTAAATTAATGTTGAACTTCTAGCTAATTTTAATTCTTTAGAAACTTAGATAATA
This sequence comes from Macrobrachium rosenbergii, assembly GCF_040412425.1. Lineage (NCBI taxonomy): Eukaryota > Metazoa > Arthropoda > Malacostraca > Decapoda > Palaemonidae > Macrobrachium > Macrobrachium rosenbergii. Next base: position 332,035 of record NW_027100726.1, read on the forward strand.
AGAAATACAAAAATTAGGCGTTATATATTCAGTTAACTTCATAAGAGGCATCAAAATGATGGGCCTAAGTAGCAATGAAAGAAATAAGAAATTACACATGATAACGGCATTATATATATATATATATATATATATATATATATATATATATATATATATATATATATATATATATATATATATATATATATATATATATATATATATATATATATATATATATATATAATGTATATATATGTATGTATGTATGTATGTATGTGTGTGTGTGTGCGATTTTATTCTATGTATTACAAAAATAGGCGTGAAATCTGTTAGTCTAGTTCAGTATATTTTATATTAAGTTTCACTAGTTCACAATATACATAGGATTAGTCATTCAAAAATTTAATTAATAATAATGTGAAGCAAATCTTTACAAAAGTCATATTTGTTGATGTGAATAAGACTAATAGTTCAACTTGTAACAGTCGTAGGCCTATGCCTACAAAGTTCACACATATGAAGGAGATAAAACAACGATAGTGATGGCAGTTGGAGATGAAAATATTAAAACATAATAACAGTGATGACCTCTGAAGTATTACAGTAACATCCTTTAATTAAGTAAAATATGACAACAGTAAGCAGTATCAGAAAAAGCCCTGTTTAAGGGAAACTGCAGGTAATTTCTCGGACCCACCACTAGTGTTCAGTGTTTCACGCGCTTACAACTGAGTTGCCAAATAGCGCCAGATGTCGCTATTATAAGTTGTTGTCCGAAAAGTTTTGAAGTATGTTGCAAAACTTTTTGAGTGATTGTACATATATATATATATATATATATATATATATATATATATATATATATATATATATATATATATATATATATATATATATATATACATACATACTCGTATATATTAGTGCAGCAGATAATTGCATATTTCATAAGAATCGTTCAGATAGTGAAACAAGCATGAAATTTTGCACAAGTGCTCTTTAAAGTTCCCTCTATCAGAAAAGGGCGCTGGCCACGCAAAAATTTAATATGGCGGCCAAATTCCAAGATGGCGGCCAGTATCGACAGATTTTGGCTAATTTTTTCACTAGAATGGCATGTATTTGCTTCTAGCAATATGGTAAAGCTCTTCCATACTATTTCTTGTGAATATTATGTTTCTGTAGCTTCCAGTACAGTTTACCTTTAAATATGGGGGCTATATGGCTGCCAAGAAAAGGTAGAAACAATAATTATAATGAGAAATAATGCCTGTTCAACAATTATCGTTTTAAGCATGGATCTTGGTTTCTGTGGTTTTAGATCCTAATGAGGCCATCTCTTTCGAATAACTCATCAATTTTGAAGGAAAATTAATAAATGTAAAAGAGTGTATGTCTGCACACAACCAGGGCACACTGGTGACATCACTGCTGTGTAACTCAGCATGGGGTTCAGTGCCAGCTAATCCAGCTTTACTAATCCTGTAGTCTTAGACTAGTAGTTGTAGTATAGTTTAGTTTAGTGTCCCAAATGCTTTCTAACAGCCCCAGACCAGCTATAGTTAGATAGCCGCACCTGAATAGACAGGATGTGCCAGCGCGGGAGAGCCGAGCCAAGGGTATGGGGGCTGTACATGATGGTTCATGTACTTACCCGGATGGTGTACAGATCACACGGGACTTAAATGGCACTGGATGAATGATCGGGCTAGGTGTAGGGAGACCGAACCTAGTTGAATCCCATACAGGAATGTGTGCTTTGTTTAAGGTGGTAAAAGGATAACCCTCGGCCTTAATCAAAAGTGAAATCATGGCAGAATGTGATGCCAATCCAATATTGAGCAGTAGAAAAACAAACTGGAGTTTGTGTTGTCTTTGTCAGAAGGACAAAAGAGGTGAGCACTTGACATCACCTCCAAGTCATCATGTCCTAGACCATGATGGGTACACAATGCTGGCAAGGAACATTCCCATGTTCAGTGAAATTAATGAAATGCCACTGATAATGGATCCAGCAAGGCTGGATGAAGGTGATGGCATAGAGGCCACTCTCAGGAAAAATGCAGCAAAATACCATGTGAACTGTCGCTTGTTGTTTAACAACACTAAACTGGACCGCAAGAAAGCGACAATCCAATGACCAGACCAGCAACACTGAGACTAGTCGTGCAAAACTGCGCCGAACCAGTCATGACAATGAAGTTTGCATTTTCTGTGAGAAAGTGTCACCTGCATCTGATCTCAGACAGGCTAGTACTAAGGGCCTTGACTTGAAATTGCGTGAATGTGCAGAGATACTTAGTGATGGCAAGCTCCTTGCTAAGTTGACTGGTGGGGATGTCATTGCACAGGAGTTTAAGTATCACCATGCCTGTCTTTGTGCCCTCTACAACAGAAAAGGTCCTACCTGAGGAGCCTTGAGAAAGACCAAGGTAGCACTGAGTCAGAATCAGATGTGTATCCACTAGTTCTGTCAGAACTGATGACATACATTGTTGAAAACAACCTTTGTTCAGATGATCCAGTCACATTTCGGCTGGCAGATATTTGCCACCTCTACCAACAACGTCTGGAACAATTAGGTGTAGAGTCACCAAGTGTAAATTCCACGAGACTCAAAGACAAACTTCTGGCAGAAATTCCAGAACTTGAGGCTCATAAATCTGGCAGAGATGTATTACTTGCATTTCAAAAGGATGTGGGAAAAGCACTTGCTCAATCATCTGATCTTTCAGAGGCAGTTATCATTGCTAAAGCAGCAAATATTCTCAGAAAGTCTATACTTGATCATCAGTCACGGTTTGATGGCACATTTTCTGAGGCTTGTGTACGAAATTCTGTGCCTCCTCTCCTGCTCCAGTTTGTAGGGATGGTTGAGCATGGGGCTGACATCAAGTCACAGTTACGATTTGGAGCATCAAAGTCAGACCAGGCCATTGCACAGCTCATGCAGTTCAACTGCTACTCCTGATACAAAGAGGAGCAACAACTCATAGACACTCCAAAGACAGAGAAACACCATTCCCAGTCTACATGGGACTCTCAGTCTATGCCAAAACCAGGAAGAGAAACCTGGTTGAAATGCTACATCAGTATGGCCTCAGTATCTCTTATGACAGAGTACTGGAGGTCTCTGCACAGTTAGGAGATGCCACAGTTAGCAAATATGTGGAGGAGGGTGTGGTCTGTCCCCAGTACTGCGAAAAGGGTTGTTCACCACTGCAGTGATGGACAACATCGACCACAACCCATCTGCAACTACTGCCACTACCTCCTTCCATGGAACTAGCATCTCCATATTTCAGCACCCCACCAAGGAGAACACTGGACAGGAAAGACAGCAACTAAAGTTTGCACCTGAGAAAGTGAGGTCGGTGCCTGAATTGCCGGACACATTCACAAACATCTCACCAGCTTCCTTTCAAACAAAGAACCCTGTGCCACCAAACACTGCAATACCAAAGCCACCCACAGATATCTTGGGGCCACAGCTTGCACTGGAGTATCAGTGGCTAGACAAGGTCATAGTCACCCAGGAAATAGATGATGCAGTGAATCTGACGTGGTCAGCTCATCACGCTTCAATGAAGAGAAGCCCAGAATTTGAAGTAACCATAACTTCATTGCTTCCTCTCCTGCGTGATCAGGCTCATTCTGTTGCTACGATCAAACACGTGATGCAGAAAGTGCAGGATGTCACTGATTTTCTGAACCCTGGCCAGATACCCATAATCACAGCTGATCAGCCAATCTATGCCGTAGCAAAGCAGGTGCAGTGGCAGTGGCCTGATCAGTATGGCGAAGACAAGTATCTGGTAATGTTTGGTGGTCTGCACATTGAGATGGCAGCAATGACATCTCTGGTACTCTTCTTCATGGCAGTGGTTGGACAGGAGCTCTGGTGGAGGCAGGAGTTGCTTCATCTGGAACTGCAGAATCCTTCCTGTCAGCTGCAAGTGTAACCAGGACACGGCAGATGCACCAGGTTACAGCCTCTAGTTTGTACAAACTCCTGAGGACAGCATACACTGACTACTGTGCTGAGAAAGCAAACAACAATGAGCAGGCATTAGAGTTTGAGGAGTGGTGTGACCTTCTGAAGACAGCAGAGTCCACAGTTCCACTTCTGGCACATGGTGTTGTCTATGGAACTTGTGATATTCCTACTGATCAGGTCCTTCCGTGAGGCCAATTTTGTCCTCTACTGCCAGGCATTGCATGAGCTGATACCCTACTTTTTTCCAACAATAATACAAACTATGCTCGTTGGCTGCCTATTCACCTCAGGGACATGCTTACCCTAGAGAGTTCACACCCAGAGTTGCACAAGGAGTTCAAGGCTGGCAACTTTGTTGTGCACAAGACCAGTCGCCAGTTCTCAGCAATGGCTCTTGACCAAGCTCATGAGCAGACCAATGCCTTTATAAAGGCTGATGGCGGAGCCATTGGGCTGACTGAAGATCCGTCAGCACTCAGAAGATGGATGGTGGCTGGCCCAGAGATCATCTGCTTGGTGTCTGCATACGAAACAGAGGTTCAAAGTAAGGAGTCTAATGAGTAGACAACACACCATGAACAAACACCTCATGCGCAGAAGACATTCTTGGAGAGAGTCAGCAAGCTGTCATTGGCTTTGCAACACTTGGGAAGTCCTTTTCAGGAAGAGAGCCAGGATCTGTATTCCATTGACAACAAAGACATTGCCCACCCCAGCTCAGCAGAACTTCTACAGACACACCTTGACAGAGGCCGCACTAAATTTCAGAAGTTTTCAGACTCTTTGGCAAACAATGCAGTCTCCTTCTATGAGCCGATAAAGAAGAACAGAACTGACTTCTTCAGGCAAGAAGCTGCTCCTGTAGAACAGTCAAAGCATCCAACGTGTCATGCTATGCCTACCTTCTTATCCTCGAATTTTTCAAAGGTGTAGGTTGAGAGACCTATACATAGATTGGCTTGCGTTTAGTCCGTATTTCTCTTCTTTTCTTTTATGGTTACAGTCTTAGACACAATGTTGTATGTGACCATACCATTACTATTTCAGTTGAAAATAGCATATTAGTTAAACTGTCTGATCACATGAATATACCATTAAATAAAACAGTTGGTCTCTATGTCTTCTAGCGCTGTGGATAGAAAAAAGACTTTTATGGCAACCATTTTGTACGCCATCTTGGTTACAATTCATTTAGTAAGGGTTTTCAATAAATGTGTGGTATGGAAACATTTTTATAACCTAAAAGTCGAGGTTTAAAAAAAAAAACTGGCATATTCCATCCAATAGATGCTCCCAAACCAGTGAATCTCAACATAGATGGCGGCCATTTTGAAAAATAGCCGCCATCTTGGATTTTCAGGTGGCCAGCGCCCTTTTCTAAGAGAGCGTAGTCTTAGGAATGTTTGTGCCAAATTTCATGCTTGTTTCACTATCTGAACGATTTTTACAGCAATCTGCTGCACTATATATCGTGTGTCTGTGTTACTTCTGCGCTCACCAATTGCCTCTTTTGTTAATAAATGGAAAACATTTCCAATAAGACTCCCAAACTCAAAATCCCAGATTGGCAAAGCACAAATCGGGCAAAGGGAATAACGAGTCTACTTATGGACTGGGAGCTGCATCAAGTGAAACCTGAAATCCGCTAATTAATTTTCATCTTCTAATGACAGCATTAGTGAGGCATAGAATTCCATGTTCCCAGGCGGTGGGGCTTTTAACCGGGCACTAGGTGGTGTGAGCAGGGGAGGGGGTGGGGAGTGGTTTTGGACGTTGGAAGGGCTTTTGCTTTCATTATGAAAGGTTTGGTGACAGGACCCATTAATGAAGGGAAAAGCCCCCATGATTTGTTTACTTCAATGCAGGGGAATGAATAGACAGTTGATGTGGAGAAAAGTCAGATGAAATGATTGTACTGTATATGTATATATATATATATATATATATATATATATATATATATATATATATATATGTATATATATATATATATATACATACAGTATATATATATATATATATATATATATATATATATATATATATATATATATAGCACTTTAATAATATTAAACGTTATACCCTGAGACTTTCAGCGTCTACCAGATTATAAGAAAAGCATAGAAATATTTGACCTTTAATTGAATCGTGGTCTTTATCATATCAACGTGACTGGGAAGTCGAAGTCTCTTTCACCTAGATTAACCAACAATTACATTTTGAATGTTGGCAGTCAGTACATCCCTTTGGAATCGTTGTGTTATATTGCTATCAATTAATCACATATATACTGCTGCAAGCTGCATTGCTCCAGTAAAGCCCATGACTATCTGTCTTCAGCAGGCATTTGTTGGCTTGTCCGAGTGAAACGTATTAATTTATGAAGCAGATATTCCATAGTATGCGCTTAAAAAAAAAAAAGAAGAAAATTAAGCCTCCCATATTTTTATGTAGATATGAACCTTATTTTCTAATTTTCATTTATATGTTACTGGTATATTAGTTTAATTTTGAAGGAAGGAATAAAATATTTTAATGCACCGTTTATTACATTTTAAAGTCCAGTAGTTGGACTTTGTCTTATTTTGGTAAAATATGCAAGCGAACAAAAAGAAAGTGTGAAAATGACAGGTAGAAATAAGATGAAGAAAAAAAATATTACATTGAATTAAAAAAATCAGCTGAAATCAGCATTTTGCTTTGCATCCTCCTTAACTGCAATTTATTGTTTTTTATTGAATATAAATTTAGATTGGTGCTGTTCATGCGCAAGCAGTATATAAAGTATAATATATCCGTATTTTTTTTCCAGGACGGAACGTAAATATTTATATAAAAGTATTATCTACATTCTGGATGTAATGAATTTCACAAGAAATAAGCCCATAATGGATGTAATATATCTGATGGACGACAGGTGCGCTGCAATTGCAAAATTATACAAAGTTTGGTTGCGCAAGTACGCTGATGTCATGGTAAATCTACTTTTAACCGCCGTAACGTGAAAATGCAAGATCTCTCTCTCTCTCTCTCTCTCTCTCTCTCTCTCTCTCTCTCTCTCTCTCTCTGATAGAAATTTTCTATACTGCCTTTGTCTTCACCCTCTGATAGAAATTGATGCCTCTTCTCTCTCATTTGAACTCCGTAACGAAAGATGATGGCGTGAAAACTTCAGAATGAGTGGGAAAGGGAACCATGCGACATTCTGATTATTTTAGACATTGCTGCTGCCGGCAATGCCAGTTGCTGAGGCGCTGCGAGGAATGGCGGCGAGTACTTTCCTCTGTTTCATTCTGAAATGGTTTGGCAATGGCACCCCAAGGGAAACTGAGAATGAGAGACACAAGTTAGTACGAAGGAAATGAATGAGGAAATGGCAAACATTAAGAGGGAATGAAAGAGCAGTGTTTACTGGTATGGTAGAAGATAAAAAAGATGGTGTATAAGTAAGTAGGATATGTAGGGGGATGAATGGTATCGAGAGTGAGTAACTAACTTGTGTGGCTTTGAATACGTGTCAGTAGTTATTTTTATGAGGCAAAACAATGAATCAGGAAATGCCATTACAGTAGATCGCGAAGAACGATTCCATCAAATACAGTAGAAGAATTCCCACATATACACGAACATAGAGTGAAACAGAACGAAAAGGAAAGTAGATAATGAGTAAAAAATGTTCAGAAATAAGATCCACATACTGGAAGTAGTTATTTTTTACTAATATCCGGTATGTTTTTACATAATTATATTTGCTTTTCAATTACTCGGTTATTTTATATGATTCTGTAATACATAAAAGTAGTCGGATTTTCGTTGTTGTTCGAGCTAGATATATTCGTGATTTCTTTCTCTTTCGGGTATTTTCGCTTCTGGTGGTCGTATAATTATACTTGTGTTGAAAGTGAGTGTTACTTATAATTCGGTCGTAAGTGCAAGTGCGCTCTCATGTCGCAGTCTAGGGGAATGCAGTGCAAGCCAGTTTCA
>NW_027100726.1:666433-716433 GCF_040412425.1 Macrobrachium rosenbergii
TAAATTGTCATGCCATTCAGACTAATCTTCTAGGAACTAATTTGTTTAACTAACTCCAAGCTACTGTTTTATATGGCTTAGGTTAATCCTTCTAGTATAATCTACATTAATCTAAGCATAGAAGATTTCTGAGAGGATTCTCGCTCAACCTGTAAGGATAGTATTGAGTGACATACTGGCTGGGTGTTGTCTAGTTTATTGGTGGTTACTTACTGAAATGCATGTACAGAATCTTCAAAGTTGTTATTGGCTGGTGCGAGCTGCAGAGTAGTTTCTACATACAGACAGGGCAAAACAGATTATGTTTCAGACATCTGTGCTTGTGGACAGACAAACAGATGGCGATTGTGAGAGACATAATAAACTCACAGTGATAAAACATATATCAATGGAAAGGCCAGGAAATTCCACATGTGGACAGTTGCATGAGATTCGAGAGAGATTAATGAATACAATGCAGTGGCATAATATATGTGAAATGGCGAGACGTTTGGCATCTTCACAAACAGAAACATACATACAGTTTGATACAGAAGATTCGGTGGAACATTTTGAGTACATGATTGGAGTGCTTGCATGGCAATGCAAGTAGTGGTGATTGTACATAAATCAAGACAACAATGGTTAGAGAGAAACAGACAGAAATATTGTATGGTAGAAGTTGCGTTCCTTGAGAGAGAGAAAGCGGGATGCTTTTGTTTCCTCCAATGGATGACTAACACATGTGTGCCCGAGAGACCACCAAATGCGGTCTCTTACAACACTCCCCCTCCAAGCAAGGCCCCGATGCAGAAATTGTCTTGCTGACAATTCAGTTGGGCTCGAAGGGCTTGGGCAGGAGGCTGAAGGGCAGCACCGGCCAGCAGGAACTTGAGGAGGACGGGAGCGGGTTGAAGGATGACGTCGGCTGATCCTTCGTTGGTCAGGTCGTCCGGTACAAGTTTGAAGGCGGTGGCAGGCTGCCTGGAGGAGGCGTCCAGGGTTCCTGTGGTGGGGTGGGTCATCTCGGAGGGTCGGACATCTACTGAGAACTCGGGAACGGGCGGGCGAAGGGTTCGTTGGCGCATGGGTCGTCATCTTGGGTCAGATGTCTGCCATCGGCTCATTCGGGTCACTCCAGGGTCACCAGTGTAAGGATAGTATTGAGTGACATACTGGCTGGGTGTTGTCTAGTTTATTGGTGGTTCCTTACTGAAATGCATATACAGAATCTTCAAAGTTGCTATTGGCTGGTACGAGCCACAAAGTAGTTTCTACACACAGACAGGGCAAAACAGAGATTATGTTTCGGACATCTGTGCTTGTGGACAGACAAACAGATGGTGATTGTGAGAGATATAATAAACATACAATGATAAAACATACATCAATGGAAAGGCCAGGAAATTTCACATATGGCCAATTGCATGAGATTCGAGAGAGATTAATGAATACAATGCAGTAGCATAATATATGTGAAATGGAGAGACGTTTGGCGTCTTCTCAAACAGAAACATACATACAGTTTGATACAGAAGATTCGGTGGAACATTATGAGTACATGATTGGAATGCTTGCATGGCAATGCAAGTAGTGGTGATTGTACATATATCAAGACAACAATGGTTAGGGAGAAACAGACAAATATTGTATGGTAGAAGTTGCGTTCCTTGAGAGAGAGAAAGCTGGATGCTTTTGTTTCCTCCAATGGATGACGCACACTCGTGAGCCCGAGAGACCGCCAAATGCAGTCTCATACAAACCTATTCTAAGCCACTTCTTTTCTAGGTTTATTAAAAACCTAAGGATGTAAGCTATACAAACATCAATCCTCTTATAGTCTGGTTTTGTTTTTATGTAGCCGAGACTACCCTTTTGTCTGATACTCAGCCACGCTGTTTCTAAATTAACAGTAGGACATTCCCTTAAAAAGGGATTTCTACTTAATCTGGTTAGGCTATTGCCTGTTCTAGGTCATCATATCACTTGTAAGGGTATAGGCTACATGAGACCTTACCAGTGTTATTGATCCTAAAATACTGTTTGTATGTACTCCTAGGCGTATTTGTTCTTTTTTAGCCTAGTATAGGGTATTACCTAATCCTCATTTTTATAGATCACCCTAAAATGTATAGGCTATATAAAACCAGCAACTTACTAATTTGTAAACTTACAGTTAGACCACTATTTTGTCTAACCCAAGTTGTTTATATCCAATCCTAGGTTATTTGGTCTACTATATGAGGGCTATATCAATCAATCAATCATTTGCTGTGGCACCCACAGGGGATGCATAGGGCCTCGATGAACTCACACGCCACCACATTCTGTCCTGGACTAACTCCTCAAGATCTACCCAACACTCTACTCCTGCTTCCCGCCTCATTGTCCTTAACCACGTTTCCTCTGGCCTACCTCTGCCTCTCTTCTACCAAGGGCTACCCACCCTTGTGTATCTGGTACTATTTCCTGTCTTCTATACACATGGCTAGCCACTTCAGCGTGAGAATCTAACATACTACCGGCTGCGACCGGCTGTTATTTGATATCCTATCCCTCCAATTAATTTCTAATATTCTTCTGGGTGCCTTATTTTCAAATGCTAAAGAATTTATTAACCAAAGTCACTGTACTGTACCATGACTCATGCCCATAAATCAAAATACTCCCAACCATTACCTTATAAATTTTGATTTTTGTATGCACAGAAAAATTGCTATTATTCCAAATATTTTTAAGCATTCCCATTGCCTGATGAGCCTTTTTTAATCTTTCCATAAATTCTGTGCTCAGAGATCCATCCTTATCTAAATAACTACCTAAATATTTAAACTTATCCACTTGCTTTACGACCAAACCTTCAATTAGACAATCCTGTGCATTTTCAATATTCATATTCATGATATCAGTTTTTCCACTACTAATAACCAAACCAACCTTTCGACCTTCACGCACTAGACAATCCAACACACTGCATCTTTCTGGTCCTCGCAGATCAAAACCATATCACCAGCATAATCCAAGTCAAGAAGTTTCACGCTTTTCTCCGCAGAGTATACCTGCATCCGCTTCTCTTTAACCCTTCTCATAATGTAATCCACGACCAATACAAACAACAGAGGAGACAGAATGCCACCCTGAATCACACCGGACTTGACTTCAAGTGGATCACTCAAGCACCCATCAACCATCACTTTACAAGATGCGCCCCTCATGCATGTTCATGATAACCGCCACACACTTTTTGGTATTCCATAATGCCTCATGATTTTTGCCATAGTCCAACTCAAAATACTATCAAAGGCCTTTTCAAAATCAACAAAACAAAAGCTCAACAGGGTTTTCATTTCATTTGCTTGCTGCATTAAATGCCTAACTATGAAGATCTGATCACTGCAATCCTGCCCTTTCTAAAACCAGCCTGTTCATCCTCAGAATACCATCAACCACTGGCTCCCACCTATTCAACATTACTCTACAGAACATTTTCAAGGCTACAGGTGACAAAGTGATTCCTCTCCAATTACCACTTAACTCTGATCTCCTTTCTTTGGGACTAGAATGATCACACCATTCTGCCAACCTAATGATATTATTCCTGTCACCCATATCTCATTGAATAATATCTTCAAGACAAATACTAATCTATCCTCCTCCACTTTAAACATTTCCAGAAATAAAACCATCCTCTCCTTGTGCCTTATAATTCTCTAACTGTTTTATTGCCTTAACTACTAATTCTAGCCTGATCTCACCTTCATCAATATTTAAATCTTCCTGAGCAGGCAGTATATCCTCTTCTGGGGGGACTGGTCTATTAAGAACTGTCTCAAAGTGCTCTTTCCATCTATTTCTGATTTCAACATTTTTGGTCAATAAATTACCTTCCATATCCCTGGCTGGTAAATCTTTACGCTACCTGCACCGCCAATCAGCTCTTCAATTGATTTATATGCTATCCTTGACTCTGACCATCATCTTTATTAATCAACTTTTCAGTTTCCCCACAACCTTTCCATTAACAGATCTTCTTTTATCTCTCTTCCTTAGTCTTCAACTTCTGAATCCACACTCCAAGTACTTAGTTCTTGCTAATTCAAAATCTTCATCACTAACAAAATGCATCTCACTCCTCAATTTTGCTTCACCTCTCTTTTGATCATACTCATGTTTCCTTAAGACATCCACATCTTTTCCTCAATCTGAGTCTCCTTCTGATCGTACAACCAGCAGCCTCATGCAAAGCTTTATTCACATCCCCTGACATCTCATGTACAGTTCTCCCACCCTCCTCCAATGTTTCCAACATCAAAAACTTGTTCCTGCATTCTATTCTAAATTCCTCCCTTTCCTCTCCTTCCCTTCTAAGCATATCAGTATCATATCTATCAACAGGCTTTCCTACTTCTTGACTTTTTAGTTTAAGTCTTATTTTTGCAATGCTGAACTGATGATCACTACCAGTACCTGCTCCCCGATTAACACGAACATCCAGCAAAGAGCTTCTATGCCTTTTACTAACAGTAATATGATCAATCTAATTTTTATATTTTCCACACGGTGACACCCATGTCAACTTGTGTATATTGTGGTGTTGAAAATATGTGGCCCCAATGGCTAAGTCATTTACTAGACAGAAACTCCCAAACCTTACTCCATTTTCACTCATCCTACCACCGACACCCATCTTATCCATAAAAGCCTCAAATCCCTCATTTGAGCAACCCCATTATTGCACTGAAGTCTCCAATACAAATCAAAACATCATGTCTAGCAACCTTCCAACTCCTTCCTGCAGCGTTCCATAAATGCATCTTTCCTTTCATCAGGTGCATCATTAGTGGGTGCCTAACACAGAAACAGACTGATATTACCATGATGTGACTTTGAACTGCATACAACAATCGCTCATCCACAGGATCCCATTCACATAGAGCCTTCTTTGCCTTGCATCCCAACAGCAATCCTACTCCCTGATAATGCATTCCATCCCGTCAGCCAGACATCAACAAACAAATTATTCCTCAAATCCAATTTATCGACCCCAGTTAGCATGAATAAAAGAATTAGGAGACTGTGAGATTCTTAGCACCCCCTGCCCATTTAAGGACTGCACGGGACTGGGGGCCATTCCTCTTCTGTCAGAGTCCATCAAGGTTTCTTTGGCTAACTACAAGAACACTTCACCAGTGTTGCAGTTGCAGTGGGCAGTTAACTTGCCGGCATGCCCACACCCAAAAGGTTCAGCTATGCTGAGGCCAATCGCATGCCAGGGTGCTTCCCAGCCATTTCACTCTCAAGGAGTTTATCTGCCTGAGAAGCAAACACCCCTGCTCCCAGGAGCATTGATCTGTGGGGTAGAGGGCAATCACTCTCACTGAATATATACAATGTATAAAGCCACACTCACCACGCTACATAAAGAGAAAAATTCTGTAGCCTGTTTACCAAATTCTAGGATCCTTGGTGCAAACTAGGTTGCTGACTAGGACCATAAAATAATATGTCTTAAAAGGTTCTTACTTACCTTAATTTAGGTTACTACCTAATACAGGTTATTTAAATCTCCTTTAGGATGTGCAATCCTCGGTTATAGGCTACAGACAACATCTACTATAGTCTAAATTATTCACACTGAATTTGTTAGACTACCATCTCATGTAGGATCTGCCTAGGCTGTTGTACAATAGACATTGTTATCTGAAAGGATTATCTAAATTAATAATAAATTGTGGAACATTTCTTTGGTCAAAACTTCTTAACAGAATGATCAAAAACTGAAATTTTTTGGCCTTTCGCAAATAACAGAGAATGTGAGAAAGCACCCAATCATGTGCTTGGAAAACAAAGTCCGGTTTCCGACTTCCGTACACAGAATAAACACTTGTTCCACAGTTTAAACTAACAATTTTTAACTGGAGATTACAAATAAGCACTTAACTTTCAAGTTTAGACGTTTCCACAATTCTCACTGATGAAGAAATCTGAAATCAAAGCGATTTTGTGAATTGTCTTGCGCACTACTTTGACTAGTAGAGGGTAATGGGGCTGGTCTTTTACCTGCCCCAGTCATAAACAAGATGGCAGACGCGCATGCACAGTAGTCACTTCTTACAATTTTTGATGTAGGATAAACTGGGTTCAGCTTTGCTGTGGATAAGGGAAAATATGTCCTCTTATCTTTGAGCCCATTATACTCTTATCACGTGTCACAGTGTTTTCATTACAACACAATACCCAGCTACAAGACCTGGCTAAAAGATATTTCTTTGATACTAGTCTAGTCACCATGGGGGTTAACTCCTTGAGGACGAAACAAGTGACCACGCTATCAAAAAATATTTTTTCTCATTCCTGTCTTCTGTGTTCCTGTATGAACCTGCAAACACAAGTTCTGTACAGGCTAAATTTTAGTCCTGTTTATGCTCTCAGTACTTCAACAACATTAACATGAACTAAAAATATGTAATTTTAAAATTTGCTTTCACGTAAACATAACAAAATAAAAATCAACAGCGGAACTAGTCACAAGCTTTAACTGCAACTGTTTGCATATACACTACTTAAAAGAAGAGATATAAATAACATTCTAGGTTCAGTTACAATGGACTATAAAACCATAACTTGTGCATTCACAACTATTATCATTTAGGTGTTTGACCAGACCACTTAGTCAAAATATTTGACTCGGTGCACACCTGTGGACTGAGTGTCCACCCACCGGTAGAACCTGTTTGCCACGATTCATTTCGTCCGCAAGAACGCTCATCTTGCCCTGGATGAAACGGGTCACAACGTTGGTCTTGTGGTTCTGTGCCCATAGAAGAAAGTCCTTGGCTGCTTCACACAGCGAAAAGGAGTGGGTCCCTCCTTGGTTCTTGATGTAGGCCAGTGCGGTCATGCTGTCCGAATGGACCGCAACTGTCCTGTTGAAGGTCTCCGTTGTGAAGTACTGAAGAGCCAGTTGTATCGCTTTCAACTATTTTTCCATTGTGAAGAGCTCCCGAACCCACACCTGACACGGAGTACAACATTAGGTTGGGGTCCACAGGAGACAGTGACATCCCTGTCACAAGTCTGTTCTCCACCAGCCACCACTGAAGGAACTCCTCGATTTTGGGGGTGATTTCGAAGACGAACGAATCTGGAAATACTTTCCTCCACCAGATGGCTCTGCGGTAAAACTGTAGCAGTCTGGTGCGTAACCTGCCCAGAGGAACAAACTTTTCTATTGAGGACAGTGTTCCTAGAGGGTCATCCAAGCATTGGCTGGGCAGGATGGGCAAGAAATGAATTTCCGGACCTTCCTGATGCAATTGAGAATCCTTTGTTGGGACAGAAAAGCCCGAAAATTCAGAGAATCAACGGAATGGGGACCAACTGCGACTTCTTGAAGTTTATCAGAAATGTTAAATCTTGCGCAGGTTGAAGAGACTTCTGAAGTCCTCTGTGCACTGGGCTTCCAAGGGGGAGCATAGAAGCCAATCATCCAGGTACAAAGACATGTTTATCCCCATGAGGTGCAACTACTTCGCTAATGGAGCGAGAACACGGGCAAAAGCTTGAGGGGCTGTGGAGAGGTCGAAGTGCAGAGCCCGTAACAGGAAGACCCTGCCCTGGAACACGAATCTCAGATACTTTCTGTAGTCCTGGTGAAGTGAAACGTGAGAGCATGCGTCCTGCATATTTTTTGTGACCATCCAGTCTCCCTGGTGGATGGCTGACAGGAACGAGTGATTCGTTTCCATTTTGAACTTTGTAGTTTGAATACAGAAGTTCAGAGCACTGATGTCCAGGACAGGTCTCCATCCCCCTGATGACTTGGGAACTACAAAGAGGCGATTGTAAAATCCACCTGTGCTTGTGTCCTTGACTTCCTCCACCACCTGCTTCTCGAGAAGAGCCAAAACTTTCAGAGACAGGGCCGAAAACCTCTCTGAGCCTACAGAGTAGGCCGTTAACCTGATGGAAGAGGTTACTAAGGGATTGCATAGCCCTCCTTTAAAACTTGTAGCACCCAAGGATCTACTTTCCTTGTCTCCCACCTGCTCCAAAAATGATGGAGCCTTGCTCCCACTGGGACATGGAGGACAGGTAACTCACTTGCGAGGGACGGGTTTGTTGGAAGGCTTTTGGCTGGGTCGTACTGGAAGCAGATTGGCTCTCAGATGGGACTGAGAGTGGCCTCTGCTTCCTCAAAGGGCTGCTGATCCAACGGAGAGGTTCTGGCAGTAGGAACCGAAGAAGATGAAGGTTGTGCAGGAATCCTAGTCCTCTTGGCAGACTAAGCAAGCAGGTCTTGGGTTGACTACTTCTGCAGTTCGCACGTCACTCGTTCCAAAGTTTCTTGTGGAAACAAACTGGTGCGATCTAAGGAGCAAACAGCAGGGAAGAATGTTGAGAGGGAGTGACCCACTTAGAAGTGAACGAGCACCACAAATCTCACTTTTTAAGTACTCCAGTAGTAAAAATGGTGGCCAGCTCATGGGCACCGTCTCTCACTGCTCTATCCACATAGGTCAGAACACCCAACCAATCCCAGGCAAAGTTCTCCTGAAGCGATGACCATTTCCTGGTCTTTTTTGCCAACACTCCTACGGTCCAGTCGAGGAAACTCAGGACATCGAAGGCCTTAAAAATATCGTTCAGCAGATGATCTAACTCTGACATGGTAAAAAGAATCCTAGCTGAAGAGAAGGCTGATCAATGTGTTGCATCTATGAGACTGGAGAAGTCCCCTTGAGAGGAGGCAGAGACTTCCAAGGACGGAGCTTCTCCAGTGGCATACGACAAATACTTCTGTCATATCAGACGAGAAGGAGCCAGGTACAGAGTCCCACCTGTGGCGCCGAATGATTACAGTACTGGCAGGTGGGCAAACATCATCATTGGCGCCCACTGATACTGGACGCTTGGACCTTGAGAGCCCGCTCATGGACTGATCGGACACAACACACTTACTGACATTTACACCCTTCACAGACACTAAAGGGTCGGATGTTTGAAGCTCGGACACTGGGCGCCCATAAGATGGGCGCTCAACTGCTGGGCGCTGGGATGCCTGATGTCCATACTGAATGTTCATACAACACATGATCACCTGGTCCCTGCCATGGCTAGCACTGGGCACCCACAAGCTGGAGGAGCAGACAATGGGTGCTAATGCGAAGGGCGCTTGGACATTGGACGATCGTCCCGATGAATGACACTCAGACACTGATCGGTCAAACGATGGGCGCTCGGACACAAACAATTCACCTCCTGGGTGCTCTGACACTAAATTCTCGGACTCTGGGCGCTCGGACACTTTAAGTTAATACACAGGACTAATGAACACTTTTTTGGACAATTTATGGCGCTCAGTGGACACTGAATAGGAGTGAGGAGTTTGAGGGGACTCCCAAAAATTACAAAAGGGAAGAGGGCTGCGCGCCCTTTCCATCGCTTGCTTATGAGCTGGGGGAGTCGTCTTCCACTGAGGCGCCAGACCTTTTCAGTGGCCTCGACAATTGAGCAAAGCGCCGCCTGCACGTTTTGGCCCCATTGGAGTCCAAGTCACTGGAAGATAACGTATGCACATCCAAGCAGACACCTTTCCAATGGCGGTCCTCTGAGTCCTGGGATTTGTGGACACCAGGCTCGGATGAGGCAGTGACTACTCATGGGCAAACCCCACCAACCTCCCTTGGACTGCCAGTTTGCTTCCTCCCAGGTGAACAAGGCAAGTTTAGCAGGGACCTTGGTCTAGGAGCATTGGTGGAATGAGTAGCCACCCCCTCCACTGACAATGCACCAACAATGTTTAATTTGTCCATAATGACACGCACTGAGTTCCCAATCTGGAAAATGGTGTTCACCAACATATAAAATTTCCGATCAATACGCACTTCTAGGCTGGCAATGGCGTTGGGATCAGAGGAATGAGAGCCAGGGATCGGAGTTACAGATAAAGTCGGAGGACTTGAGATAGGGGAAAAAGCTGTCACAGGTGTTGATGGTACACGTAATTCAGCCACATCAAACCCCTGAGACAAAACCTGACTAGCAGAAGCCTTCTCAGTCAGCCCTAGCAGTAGCCTTTCTTAGCTTGTCACACTGTCATTTCTCTAGAAGTGCATGCATGCTTCCACTTCCCCTTATCCCAGTCCTTACCTTCGTCACAGCAAAGTTCTGGCGAGCAAACTTGCTCCCTACATGAACTATATACGGTGTGATTGTCTTACAGCCTTTACTACAGTACCTGATGCTAGACAGGCTAGAATCTGACATGATTAGTCAAGCAAAAATAGTCAAGTTTGGGAAAGTCACAATTAGGAATCCTGAATTAGCTAAGCTAATTAACAGTAGCACGCTACCAAAAAGCAAAGAGTACTCCACCAAATGAAGATAGTTTGCAACCATCCGATGAAAACCAAAATACCAGAGCTGCTCAATAACCAAGTGTTTAGTCACTGACCGGCAGAAACAAACTGAGCTCTTTAGCTGTGTTGTACCTATCCTTCCCCGAAAGTGGGCGGGGCAGTATACCTACACCCAAAACAAAAGAGCACTACTGCAAATTTTTAATTTCGAGCTTCTGCGTAAAGTAGAAACTAACAGCTATGTAATTATTTGTTAAGTTACTTATATAAAATGCAGCATTATAAAAGGTTAATTATTTCTGTTTACTCTCTAACTGAGGGTGGACATTTCGGCCAAATTATAACACGCTGTGCAAAAATATTTTCTTTGAATTTACTGCCTTACAATTACACAGATACCCCAGCCCACCTGCCATTTCTCCATGATTCAGCTTTCTCTGTATTATACAATACCACTAGGGGGATGACAATTGCCGTTATGTTATAACTACCCAGAGAACATTGAAAATGCAAGAGTACTGTTTATTCAACAAGGCTTACTTCAGCCATAAACTGCTCATACAGAGAACATACACTCTTAATAAAGGACACTTGATTAACTGGGAAATGTCATTCCCAGGTCTCTGATTCCAATGGTCTCCCTATATATGATATAAGCAACACTAGAAGGAGTGATTCTGACAAATGGCAGAAGGGACCTACTAATCAAACACAGCTACAGTAAACCGCCCGGTATTCGCGTTCTCACGATTCGCGGACTCATTTATTTGCGGATTTCTCTGTGGAACGTATCTCACCCATTATTTGCAGAAAATTCGCCCATTCGTGGTATTTTTCACTGAGAAATATTCACTAATTACCGCATTTCCATATCATTTTCATGACTAAATGCACTTTTTGTGATAAAACTATTAAAATACTCACACATAAGTATTTTTAGGGGTTTTTCTTGTTTTAAACTATCAAAATAGGCAGTTCTAAGTGTTTTTACAGGGGTTTTATGTATTCGTGGATTTTAGCTATTCGTGGGGGAGGGGGGGTGCGGTACGCATCCCGCAAATATGGGGGTTTATTGTACTCCCTCTTTTAAACAGACCGAACAATGTAGGCCAAGAAACTGTGAAATACACAAGCATTCCAGTATTACTTACTAGCTACATCATTACGATGGTTTTTGCTAAGCTATCTTTTTTCAGATGCTAAATAAATCACTAATAAACAGCTTCAATACATTACGAGTAACAGTACACTTTACTTTAGGTTAGAAATGACAATGAATTTTTGCCAGCTGTAGGTCTCTCTTTTACTTATCAGAGGGGCGGATTTCAGGCGCATCTGATGAGTTGAAAAGGTTATTACTATAAATTAGTGATGAGATGCAGTCACACTTCTACAATGTGGTAGAGCTTTTGGTGACACTGGGACCTATGAGGTCATTCAGAGCTGAAACGGAAACAGAGTAGAAAGCTTGAAAGGTGTAAAAGGAGGAAAACCCCACAGTTGCACTAAGAAACTTAGGAGAGGGCGGATAGCACGATGGAAGAGAAAGAATATGAATGGGGTACAGTAAAAGGAATGAAAGGGGTTGTAGCTAGGGGCCGAAGGGACACTGCAAAGAACCTCAAGTAATGCCTGCAGTACACCGTCTGAGGTGCACTGACGGCACCACCACCCTACAGGGGTTGTGACACTTAATACAGTTAAAGCTTCTCTCACCTACATCCTCTGGGATTAAAGCATTCACATGAATGCTTCATGTGTTCACTCATCAGCAGCACTGCATTATGGCACCTGAGAGCTTTTTCCTGTTCAATGTAATTAAACAGGCAGAAGCTTTCAACATTATTTTTCAACTCCAAACTGTTAATCTATTGCTTCAAGTTTACTGGCAGAGTCTATGGACAGCAAAAGCTTACCCTCAGATACACAAGAAACCTTATTAATGTTTCTCATAAAGAAGGGAGCCTAAATGCCCTTGGAGTCTGTTACACAGAGATTCTACACCAACTCTTCAGTGACACATACGTACCTTTCCCACAGTTGTTGGAGAAGGCATGTTTCCAGGTCAGGTAACTGGATGGAGAAACTGTGATCAGATACAGCTGTATCCCCATGGATCAACGGGATACATCATTGTAGACCTTGGTGGGATTCATCTGCAAAAGAGTCAAGTTACTGTAGGCTGCACTGTTCAAGTTATTGCACTAACCTATAAAACTGAATGCATTGCTGTAAAATACTTGAAGTAAATAACTCTTAAGTAAATATCTTTCTGTTGTAGCCTTTAAACCACGGTATATTTTGATTCACCAAAAGCCACTTTACATGATCCTAAAACAGACACGCTTGCAAGCCAGCTTCCTAAGATTTTACAACAATGGGGAGACTACATGACAGTCATATCAACATACAAGACCCAATTAGTGCAAATACAAATGACATTTATAGATGCATTCTGTCAACTGTAACTTGTGCAATTGCAGAGGTCAGTGGTAATGGGATTTAATACTTTTTGCTAGCCCAGGCCTGAGAAAAATGCTGAAAAGGAAAAGGTAGGTGGGTGAGGATGTAGTGACAGCAGAGGCACAGAGAGAATTCCAAACCTTTACAGTTCAAGGAATGGATAGTTGCCAAGGATATAGAGTACAGTACCCACTTTTTCACATCAGAATCATTCTTTCAATATGCTGAACCTTTTACAGGGGTTTTGTTTATAGTTATTTCCAGTATGTTGGGGATCTTTTAACCCTTTTGAGAAAACTACAGAGTTCCAAAACTCCTCTGTGGCAAATCAACCACAGCCTGCTTGTGGTCACATTATTATTTTTCTATTCTGACTCATCAATTTAGTGTCATTCTGAAGATGAATACTTGTAACTTAAAGCAGAATTACTGAAAATGGGAAATAACAAAAATAAGTCACAACAACCAATCAAACTTTGGTGAACAGTTTCTATGGATGATGTCACTTGACACCCCTGAAACCTCAGTGATTGGGAACATGACATCAACTGGTGTCATCTGAACCGCAGAGGGCCAAGCTCAAAGACTAAGGTATTGTCATTTACTTTTACCAATGTCCATATTTCACATTTAAGATGCATTTACATTTTCCAAACTGGATTGCTTCCAGTCTCCATAAAACCACTAACTTATTAGGATTTGCCTATGCTGGAAAACACACACACACACACACACACACTACATCATCTGAACAAGTGATAAGAGGAGGTAAGCAGCAATTAGTCAGAAAAACGTCATGAAAGGGCAACAGTAAATGGTCCAGAAAATCAAGAAACTGGGGCTTCAATACAGAACTTGACTAGCTGTAAATTCAGAGAGAAAATGCTGACTCTTCGACTTGGGATCACCTATGACACTGTGACAACATTTTCCAGCAATTTTCTACTCGTCCTTTTGACCTCTGTTATTGTGTTCCGCCTTTCTTTCAACATACCAATATCAAGCATAAGTACTCTACTATAAAACAAGACCAAAATAATAACTTACAGACAACAATATAAATTATTTTGTATCACAGCTCAGGCCTCTGGGACAGACAGGACCATCATTATTATCATTAACAAGTTTAAACAGACCAATGACCTCATTAATTTAGCTCTCACAGGACAGGTCCAGATGAATTGTCTTTATTAATAATATAGTTTAGAGTTGATTAAAATCCTGCCTTTTAACTCTTTTTATGACTGTGTTCAATGAAAATGGAGATTCTGACATTTCTTTAATTGCTGCAAAGGTTAAGTACTGGAAAAAGACTACTTTATGTATACACAGCCACTCCTTCAGAATGTTAAGTGCACTGTTACCAATGCACTGTGAATCATGGAACAGAAGCACAGATACTGGTTAATGAAGCCTTTTTATTTTAGCATTCAGCTTCATCCCCTCCTGACTAAAACCATCTAGGCTAGCAGTTACCTACTTCATTTTGCACTGAAAGAGGCAATGATCACTGCACCAAGAGTGGCACTGCCTGCAAACAGCACTATCTTATTTTCAAGGTCATAAGAATATGGACATAAGCCAAAAATCACTGCACATCCAAGAACGCTACCTTGAGGAACATCGGATACGACATATCTAAGCTAATTCAAATCACCACCAAAAACTGTTTTATTGTTCACTTACATGACTGTGAATGAAATTGTAAAATGTGGCCTTCATCACCCATATTACTAACCTGACATATGAATCAAATCAAAATTCAGCAAACCAATAAAATATCAGACAACTCTGAACTCCTCGACACTGTCAAGGCTTCCTTGGCCATGACTAATTTGAGATTGGAAAGCATCACAGGTACCTAACTGATTCCTGCAAGCATATCAGCTATCAAGAAAAAGTCTCCAATCAAGGTACTGATAGGCCGAGTTCAATATTTCACGAAACTTAGAGTTCTGCAAGAATGGTAATTTGTCTGCTACAATTATCACCAGTGCTTTATAATTGAATTTGCTGATGTTATCACATCCTGTTCATGTTCAGTTGTGCAAATGTGGCTATTTTCCATGCATAGTGATTAATTGCTTGCCATTAGGCTGCACTTATCTCAGCTACTGTTGCAATCAGCATTTTAAAATCCTTTGGAAACTGCATTTTTAAATAATTTGTTTATTGGGAAAATGTATAATAAAAAAGTAATTCAAGGAACAAGCATCACAAAGATCTTAAAAGATGTTTCACATAACCTGTCTGCATCTTCACCACCTCACAACAACTTGAAATTCACTTACATTTTCATTTATTTATTTATTAATTTGTCAATCTATCTGTTTCCCTAATAACAGATCTTTTCTCCATTTCCCAGTACTGTACTTCTGTTACTTCTTTCGAATGAGTGTCATATTCTTAGAAGCTTGAATTTCAAGTCAATGGCCCTTTGGTGGACTTGTTTCACATTAATGGGGTTCAACTTCAGAAAAAATAATAATAATAATAATAATAATAATAATAATAATAATAATAATAATAATAATAATAATAATAATAATAATAATAATAATAATAATAATAAGGAAATCTGGCAAGACAACAACGACGACATCAGGTACCTTTTAGCACAATGTGTCAATTATGAATCAGTTTCTCAGAAAAAAATGCGGAGCAAGATCTTAACTAAATGAAATTCAGAGAGGAAGTTCACAAGACAGAATACAGAGGAGAGAACTCATCTCATTCCTAAGCAAGCAAAAAGATTCACAATTATTTTCATTATTATTCAGAAGAGGAAGAACCCTATCCATATGGAACAAGCCCACCACTGGGGCCACTGACTTGAAATTCAAGTTTCCAAAGAATATGGTGATCATTAGGAAGTAAGAGGAGGTAAAGGGAAATACAGAAAGAAGGGATCTCATTTATCAAAAAGAAAAAATAAATTAATAAATAGGTAACAATGTATTAAAATGCAAGGAGAATAGCATTAGGGTAGTAATGCATTGCATCTTTGCTTGAATTTTTAAAGTTCCAATTGCACCACATCCTTTTTGTTGAGACTGTTCCACAGTCCAATGGTGTGAGGAACAAAGGACCTCTGGAACTGAGAAGTTGGACAGCAGAGGCACATCCACTGCACACTGGTGCTAAAATGTAACAATTATCATGACGAGAAACAGAGAAAACTCCAACACCTGGGGTGAGCTAAGAGGATGTACAGCAACACCAAACCAGACCAAGGAAATAAGCCATGACTACTCTTTGTAACTAAACAGAAAATGCAAATTAGCTAAATGGACTGAAGATAAAATAATGTTAGGAGTGCTGTAATATTTTTTTAGGTGCAGAGGCCAATGAGAAAAAGAGCCCAGTGTCTTGAAGCTGCAAAGCTCAATCAGACAGTGAGCTGTGTCCTTATACTGCAGAGCAAGAAGAAACAGGATGTGAGAGGGGGAGGGAAAACGAAGGGATAACTCTTCAGGAAGTGTCGACTGCTTTATAAAGGATGGAAGCTTTAGCACTGTGGAAAATGAAATCACAACTGAATTACAAATTAAGTCACTCACATCCAAGAACTGAATACGTCTGGATCATCAAAAATACAGGCAGCATTTGTGGTCACTTCAAGGACAAATGACCCACACGTAAAAAAAATACAAGCTTCTACAGCTACTGGGAATGAAAACACCAACACTTGAATAAACAGTCCATACAACATAGCACTTCTTTGAAAGCTCGAGGGATTTTCAGTTTTAAAGGCTATTTGTGATCAGCTCACAGTATTAACCCTCACAATCCGGGGCTAAAATACGCTTATGTAACCTCTGAGACCGGGCTAAAATTGACCATTGCAAATTGGAGAAAATACATATCTATGAAAAGGTAATAGCATGCACATGAACGTGGAACAAAAAAAAATCTAAAAAAATTTTTGTACTTACCAGAGCGAGTTGATTATAAAGTGCTATAAGATGGATGAGCGGGAGACAGCTGACTGAAAAGAATTGGCCCGGCGAGGCCTTTTCACGACACGCTAACAAACAATACCACGCAAAATAATGAATTCTAAAAGTTTGCACTCTGTATACAACAAATATAATACAATAAAAGTTATTTACATGTGTTATTACCCTTTAAAATGCAATGAAAATGAAACATACCTCATAAATGTAAAAAAAGTATATAAAAAGTAATACACGGGAAAAAGTTATGACAAAGCCTTATATTTCTGCCCTTATCGTATGAAAAATATTAGTATTTATGACAGACCCGTAATGTAATATGAAAACCTGTAATGTAGAGTAAAGTTATTGAAAGTGAACAATACCCATCATTGTAAATATAAAATGCCATGAAATTGAAATATATATCGTCAATGTATGCCAACACATTTCTCGACTCAATGAAAAGCTCTCTCTCTCTCTCTCTCTCTCTCTCTCTCTCTAATAAAAGACTGTCAACTGAATAATATAAAAACGTAAAAGAAAAGTGAATTACCAGGTAAATAAAAACAAAGTTTACGATATAAAAAAGTTATAATTCAGCACTCTCTCTCTCTCTCTCTTTCGATAAAAATATATTTTTATTTACCCTGAAATATGTTCATAAACTAAAATGTAAAGTAAAAGTTATAAAAATGAAAATGAACAATACCCATTTTACTGTAAAATGACCTGAAAGTGAAATATATCAAATGTAAAAACAAAGTTTACTTGAAATAAAAGTTATAAATTATTACCCGTGAAATGCAATGAAAATGAAACATACCCATAAATGTAAAAAAGTATATAAAAGTAATACTCGGGAAAAAGTTATCAAAGCCTTATATTTCTGCCCTTATCGTCTGAAAAAAATATTAGTATTTATGAAAGACCCATA
The DNA here is from genome assembly GCF_040412425.1 of Macrobrachium rosenbergii. Lineage (NCBI taxonomy): Eukaryota > Metazoa > Arthropoda > Malacostraca > Decapoda > Palaemonidae > Macrobrachium > Macrobrachium rosenbergii. The sequence continues at coordinate 684,109 of NW_027100726.1, forward strand.
ACGAAAAATATGAAACCCGTAATGTAAAGTAAAAACATTGAAAGTGAACAATACCCATCAAGTTATAACCGTAAAATGCCATGAAATTGAAATATATATCGTCAATGTATGCCAACACATTTACTGGACTTATGAAAAGCTTTCCATCTCTCTCTTTAATCTCTCACCTGTTAACTCTCTCCTGATAAAAGACTGTCAAGTGAATAATATAATGCAGTAAAAGAAAAAATTGAATTACTGGGAGGTAAATAAAAAAACAAAGTTTACTTGAAATAAAAGTTATGATACCATGTATTTTACTTGTATTTTACTCACTCTCTCTCTCTCTCTCCTAGAATTCATTGTAGCTGTGGTATATTTTCAAGCATGGCAAACATAGACCGACGCCACATGTTGGGCACCAGGTTGTGACCAACTTCCCTCCGTCTTTCCTCAATGTTCTTTGTGTTAGCACATACGTGGCAGGTCCTCTGGCTCAGTTTTCCTTTTGGGTTTCGGGAAGGCGGTCCAAGAAGTGGTCTGGCACCATTGTCTGGGTGCCAGACGAGACGCTTCTGGTTGCTTGACAAATTTTCCCTTGGCTGTTCTCTGAATTGGCCATATTTCACAAGAGCTGTTTACACACGTTGAGTGAAAAGTAGCGAGAGAAATTGACTGTTTTGTATGGAATTTGTACAGGTTATACGATTCAGCATACAAACGCCTATGATGTGGAATAGGGCTTTCTTGTACCACTTCATTGTTCTCCGAAAGTGCATGCCACGATCCAATTTGCATATCAGATTTATCTACAAGACGCATGTTTTTCACGTAGTCCACAATCACATCTGGTTTGTAAATGGTTTCACGTGTTCTGTAGTCCTGTTTCCCAGTGGATATCATTTGCCCAGTGTGAATCCCGACAACAGATTGAATTCCTTTCGGTCCTTCCATTTCACAAGGAGATGATGAGCTTTCTTTCTGAAAAACAGCCTCACCTCGTTTGATACCCTTTGGGAATTTGGGCATTCCTTTTCTATTGTCTCTGACCGTCCCAACCAACCCGGTGTTGTTGTCGTGGAGATAAGTACTTAGCCCTCGGCTGGTGTAGTAGTTATCAGTATATAGGATATGACCTGCATTCCAATAGGGATCCATTAGCTTTCACAACGGCCCTGAATGCCCCAAGGGATCATTAGCTGGGATGTCTACATCTGTCCCTGTATAAATGACAATGTCAAGAACATATCCTGTTTTACAGTCACAACAACATATATTTTTATCCCAAAACGATGTCTTTTGTTCTTATGTATTGCTTGAATATCAGTCTACCCTTGAATAACACTAAACTTTCATCCACAAGTTTTGAAGGGATAAAATATTTTTGAATCTTTCCCTTACCATTTCCAAGACATCTCTTTATTTTCCACAGTCTATCATTACTATTTCTATCCCTCATCTCATTGTTCAGAAATGCAAGAACCGATATATATCCTGATATCTGTCACGTGGCATGAAATTTCCATATATCGGCGATATATGTATGCATCTGTTGCCCAGTAATCCCTCATAATATGCTTCATGTAAGAGGCATTAGTAACGTGAGAGCCAGGAACACTATCATTTCTTGGAGACAAACATCCACCCATTTCTTCATCTTCGATGTACCAGGAGGCCTGTCACGTGAGGAGCGAGTGATACCGATTGCTTCATCGACCATGACTTGCACTATATCATCGTCGATGAATTTCCGAAAATAATCGGATTCTTCACCATATTAGGTCGAGGTCAAAATCTAGCGTCACTCCTGCTGAACCACCAAAAACATAATCATGAGGAACGAAATTACGCCCATCAGTCCAACCGTCATCTTCTGTAGCCACAGCCGACCCATGTGTTCGAACACCACGCCGCTCTTTCCCCCGGATGAATCAAGTGCAGAGGAAGAGGATCCCACCCTCCCCGTTGCCTGCGTCGTAACGGACCCTCTGCCTTGGAGAATGTCTTCATCATCAATTATTTCGGCTTGATAAGCATCACTATCATCACTACTACTATCAGTTTCTTGCTGACGATATGTAGGATCATTCAGTTCCTCATCACCACTTTCACCAGCCCATCCTTAAGCCTTCCTCGAGAACGCCGCTCGTGAATCAGACTCGCCCCCATAGCTATTACTATCGGGAATTCTTCCAACAATTTCAAAGTTTCACTGATTTCTTTGGTCGTTAGGGCCTCTTTACTACTAATTTTTTCTTACTAGTAGAAGGATCACTGACAAAAGTATCACTATCATCCGAGACGCATGGGCGCGCACCAAGACCGCGCGAAGTGCTTGGTTGGGGGTCAGAAGAAAATGATCCACGACCCTCCATAGCCAATGCTTGGGGACTACTGATCGCTCTCATTCAGCTCTCAGAGGTGGTGTATGGTGATCTATGGGTTGCCAATTTGTCAAAAATACTCTAGAGGTGTCGCAGCAGAAAAATTGCGCCAATTCCATTCAAAACATTTGGCGGGCGATTGAAATCTTTCAGGAAAGATACCCGGACTCCGCCACAGAGTTTATTTAAATCTTTCAGGAAAGATACCCGGACTGTGGGGGTTAAGAATTCTTGAATTCAGGTTATCTTGACTTGAAGTTACCTGAAGTCAATGTTGATTCAGAAAGCTTCTTAAATTTAAGGTCGAAACCTTTTCATTACTTCCAGTCACTGTTGAGGCAGCCATTTCAGATACTGTAAATGCTGCCACTGTTAATGCTCTGATGGGTTCTCTACAGACAGACAGACAGACATGGAGTAATGAGGGGTGGACTGTAAGTGACTGGTGTTTAACTGATGTGAACAATTCTCTGGAAGAAATAACCAAAGGTTTTGGACAGCAGTTTTTAAGTGCTTTTATGGCACTCTTAGAATTGGTAGAAGAGAGGATTGGGGGAGGGGATGGGAATTCATAATAATTTTGAAAACATGGAAGACTGAATAATCCTGCCACAAAAAGTGATATTTCATAAGGACTTGACAACAGCTTTCCAACCAACCAGCATACACCCCCACACATTCATAAGGACTTGACAACAGTTTTCCAACCAACCAGCACACACCCCTACACAAAAATAACCTGACAATTAAGACGTCAAACTTCAAGGAACACGATCAGAAAGCTCTCACCTTGATATCTACACAGGCAAGTCATACAAAGAGTAACTAATTTAGTATTTAACTCTAAAACTGTGATAATCACTTCAGATTTGCAATCAGATTTCCTCAACAGCTGCACCTATATGCAGTAAATGTGCTTCATGTCAAACTTCTCAGTTCCAGAGGCCCTTTATTCCTCACACTCGTTGGACTGTGGAACAGCCTCCTCCCTGCTGAGGATGTTGTGCAATTGGGACCCCTTTTCCTTCAAGCAAAGATGCCCATTACTACCCTGATGCTCTTCTTTCTCGCATTTTTATTTACTTTCTGTATTTCCCTTACCTCCTTTACTTTTTTTCTAATGAACCCATATTCTTTGAAGCTTGATTTCAAGTCAATGGCCCCTGTGGACTTGTTCCATATGAAAAGGGTTCATTGTCTGAATAATATAATAATAATAATACTGTATCAATAATAATAATAATAATAATAATAATAATAATAATAATAACAATAATAATAATAATAATCACACTGAAAGTAAAAATCATGCTGGAAAAGCAACATCTTTGGTTAAAGGCCCTTTCATAAATAAGAAGGAATATTCAACTAATAATAATAATAATAATAATAATAATAATAATAATAATAATAATAATAATAATGATAATAATAATATAATAATAATAATAATTTACCAATGATAACATCCAGAGCATTTAAGAAATATCAACAGCATGCAATTAGAAACAGCGCACATGGTGAGAAAAGTGATGGACTCCTAAGGAGCTCCAGGATGCAACTTTCGAACCACACACTACTTAATACCACCCAGTGAATAGGATGACTGTGATACCAAAAAAATAAATAAATAAATAAAAATAAAAATAAAAACAAATAATAATAATAGTAATAATGACGAAAAAGGATTGTTCTCCTTACAGAGAACAGGTATAAACTTCAACTTTAGTGAACAGAAAAGTCCAGCATAATTTAAAAAACTTGCAATGAATTTATGTTTAAGGTGGTGATAAATTCAGACATTGCACTACCCCCTGTAGGGGGTATTTAACACCAGGTAAAACAATGATTCACATTTGTACTTTAAAGTGACCAAATACGGCAACATTTTAATCACAATCCCAAGTCAGTAATGATATCTGTTATTTCAGAGAGCAAACATGACAAATTCCTTACTCCGCTGCTCAAATTGCCGCAACTTGAGCTCCTTTCATCTTGAGTTTCTTCGGATGGACAGCATACTTTCTCCGCGCTGAGTTGTGGAGGTTCTGGATGATTGTGGGTCTGGTAGCTGACGCCCATCATGTCATCTTGAGATAAAGTCCAGACCTTGTTGTTCCAGATGACACTTAGGAAGGGATTAAAATCATCTGAAAACAAATTTGTACTTCAGCGTAAAACTCAAATGACACTACTTTGTTTCCAGACAGGGTGATGATACCATTTTAATTAGCCTGTATATTCTTTTTCACTGCAAAAACTGTAACTATATATTCTGTAACCAATTTATACTCCATTAACAAAATATAGTATCAGTATATTCTTTTATCTTTAAAACTGATAACTATATATTCTGTTAACTATAAAAACCTTGTAACTTAAGGACATTCTTTTAACTACAAAAACTGTATATATACTCCATTAACCATGAAATAAGTAACTGTTTATTTGTTCAACAACAAAAACTGCAACTATGTATTCTTTTAACTATACAAAAATATTACAGTATATTCTTTTAACAATGAAAACAGTAACAGCATAACCTTTTAACAAAAAAAAGCTGTGAATGTATATTCTTTTAACTGTAAAGCTATCTGAACATTCTTTTAACTAGAAAACCTGTGATGTCTCTTTTGGCTTGAGAACATCTCCAAAGAAATTAACTGAGAAGAATATTGTCAAGCTTCTTCCGCTCATCAGCGAAGGCAACGAAAGTTAGGGAAGGAATGTTTGGAGATTACAGTACACGGGAGTCTGGGGCCGCACCTACAGGAGCCAAGGTGGAGCCATAAAGTATGTATGAAGGTTAGTATGTTTTGGGTAGGGTAGGTTAGGTTAATATTCAGAATGTTTTTGGGATACCATAAGGTAGGGTATGAAGGTTAGTAGCCTATGTTAGGTTAGGAATAGGTCTGGTTAGGTTAGTTTCTGTTGACTGAAGAAGGAAGCCAAGGCCAATAAAATGCTAGAACAGTCTGGACAAGGTCAACGGTGGATCAGTCTGCATCATAACTTCTGTGTCACCAGAAGAGGCACTAGCTTGAGGAGAAATGGATAAAACTGAACAGTTATCAATATTAACATCATTCAGAAGATGAAGAACCTATTCATATGAACAAGCCCACCAAAGGGGGCCAGTGACTTGAAATTCAATCTTCCAAAGAATATTATGGCATTCATTAAGAAAAAGCAAGAGGAGGGTAACGTGAAATGCAGAAAGAAAGAAAGAGGAGATCTCACTTATTGAAAAAAAAATCAAAAAAATTAAAAATTAAAAATAGATAAAAATTTATTAAAATGTCTTTGTGTTTATGATATTCAGTCTTTTGTTCATACTCTTATATTCATGCCCCCAAAGGCGACTAAACATGGCATTTAGCATGCTCTTTGCTTATGTTTTTTAAACGAGCATTTTTCATTATTACACCTTTTGTTTGTGCCTTTATGATATTTAGATAGCCAAGCTTTTGTGCCCAGTTCTCACATTCATTAGGTAGCCCTAGACCAGTGTTTCTCAGTGGACTGGCGCTGAACATGGCACCAATTTAGCCATATAAAATTTAGGACCCACAAAATTATAAATGAACCAGTTTTACAATGCTAAATGTTTAGGAGCAGGTGGCTTTCTAAAGTATTTTGTTGCACTTTGGGACAGTGTCATCTTTTTCTTTAGTGACAGAACTTGGACAGCAAACTATGCAAAGTGACATCTTCTACCTGTCCAACATAGTTTTTCTGAACAAAGAGCTTCAAAGGAAATAACTTTTTTCCTGGGTTACTACATTTAACTGGTTCTGGTTGAACTTTGCATCTTTCCTTTTGTTATATCCACCGTCTGGCCAAATGGAATCTCCAGTTTAATGATATGGACACTCGTTTCTGTACTGGCCACACTGGTTTGTGGATCCCTTCATTGCTGATGTATCTGATTGATGTCACCCTTGCAAGAAACTCATTGAACTTCAGATAACACAACAGCTCAAGCAAGGTTCAACAGGACACCAGAAGCTGTGGATGAATCAAGATGTGTATAAGAAGTACCCAATACTCTGGAAAGATGTGAAGTTGCTCTTACTTGCCTTTCCCGTCTTCTTGTGAAGATCTGGTTTCAGTCTGGAAACCCTTGTTGGATGGACTTGACATAGAAAAAGAGGCGATAATTACAGGTTAAAAACATTGACAAGTTGGCAGCCTTGCATCAGCGCCCACTGAAAAAATTAAAGGTACATGTCATGATTCCTTTTGTAAATAGAAAGAACTTCAAAAAAATATTTTCCAATTAATATTGTTATTTGATTCATGAAGGTGTTTTGAGTACATGCCTACTCAAACTAGAACCATTAATATACCTTCCCTAGTATTAGTGATGGACAACCGCCTCATGTAACTCTTGGCATGGAGGGGGCAACATTAGCAGTGGCCTAACTAACAACCACCACTAGCCTACCCTGACCAGGACAAACTATCCTTACACAGCCTCAGCAAGCTCAGCCTAACCAGCCTAATCACAACAGGCTAGCCTAACAAGATAGGTAGCCTACCCAGCCACAGCTAGCCTGACCAAGCTGAGCATAACCTGACCACTGCAAGCTAGCCTCACCTGTCAGCCTGAAGGATGTTAGATACCTAGCCTAGCCTGGAGAAACCCAGCTAACATAGCCTGACCAACGTAGCCTAACCTAGCCTGACCTGACCCCCCATTGGGAGACGCTTGACTTGGTGTACATGGGCCGTAGTCAACCCACCCAGAAGAACCTCCTGACGACGCCGTAGTTCTCCCTCTCCTCCGGCGCAATTTTCACGCCCTGGCCGACATTATATGCAGAAATGGCATTAAGTAATTTACCTAATTAAGCAATTAAAGGAGAAGTGAGAAGATAATTGACGATAAAATGTGGAAAACGTTCTGAGGGGCGAGCAGTCCAAAGATGATGACAATGACGTCATCAAGGCCGTTGAGGAAAAATATTTTAAAAAAATAATAAAAAAATGAATACGAATAAATAATGGGATTAAATAGCCTAATATTTCATTAAATATTTATTTCATTAAATATATATATTTTGTTATATATAAAAAGAATATTGATAACTTTTTGTTAAATATAAAACGAAATAGCGAGCCGGCTATGGATTTCAATCTCTTCCTTCATCTTCTTCACAGTTCACCCGTATATTCATTTTTAAATATTTTTCGTTACATATACGGTAAAGTATGGATGATTTGTTATGTTACGGACGATAAAGGGATAGCGAGCCGATGCGTTTATCCGATGTTTACGACTCTCTGCCCCTGTTATCCACTGTCTTTGTATAACGTCATTTCTGAAACCTTTCGTTGTACTTTCTCATTTTCGATTATCAGTTATCAATATGAAGAGTATTGTTGAGCCATTGCACTCTGCCTTATTCCATTTGTTATATTTAGCTCTTTGTTCTACATTGTTGAGGCATAGACTTGTTATGTCATTTATATATATCTTTGCAACTGTCCTTAACTTCTTCGTGTAGCCTATATTTCAACATGACCTCTATGAACTTTTTCTGTTAACTGAGTCAAATGCTTTTTGGAAGTCTACTGATACTACAAATAATGGGTCTTTTCTACTGTACGTTTCCGTGATGCAATGTTCTAAGATAAACAAATTATCAATTCCTCTTCTTTGTGTAGTAAAGCCTGATTGCAGTTCATGCGTTTTCCTATATTTCTAATATAATTTATATGCTTTTCTATTTTGGTTTTCAGGATCCCCATGAAAATTTTATGACACATTAGTTAATGCAATTGGCCTAAGATCTTTGACTGTGGGGTGTTGTTTGTTGAGTGTGAGTGTTGTTATTGACTTAAACCAACTATTCTGTGTATTCCTGCCTTTCAGTATGTTGTCAAACATTCTGCCAATTCTCTTTATGGCAGTGCTTTATTTTATTTTATTTTATTTTATGGCCTTCATGGTGCTTTATTTTATTTCATTTTTTCAAGCTGATTTTTTAACATCTTCTTCTCCTTCAGTTATGGTGACTTCTTCCATGGGTTTCATTTCTGTCACTGTTAGACCATACACTCCACCCATTTGTTCCCTTCATGAGAACACAAGTCCTAATCCTGCTACCTGCTCTTTCCGTCGTTCCTTCCATGTCGTGTTAATACTACTGCTCTTTTATGCTCCCATTCCATATCTCTCTTATTGATTTTCTTCTTTTGGTATATTTTCTTCCAGAGTTTGACAAGCTCCTCCTCAGCTAGGGTTTCTTCCTTATCCCTTGCTTATTTTCGTCGTGTATCTTGACCCATTCTTTTTGGAGGTGGTCTTACCTCTCAGCATGTCTGTATATTACCAGGTTTTCCTGTGTCTGTTTTGTCATTCATTATCTCATTCCTAACCTTTTCTTCATATGCTTTCTTTACTGTTATCTGTACTGTTTGTTTTTTGCCTATAATATGCTTCTTCGTAGTACTTTTTTTCTGTGCTTGTAGCTTTCCTTTTAATTTGTTATATATCCTTCTCTGACTTATTTCTTTCTTTGGTGACCCCTACTGGTTCTATTTCTTCTTGCTTTCCTTGCTTGAACCTTCTCTTTATTGTCTTCTCCAGGGTGCTTGCTTTTGCTTCACTCACTGTTTCCTCCAGTTGGGCTAGACCTCTTTTTGTCTTGTTTACTTTCTATATATTCAAGGTGTGTCCTGGTGGACTCTTCTGTTATTTTCAGATATTTCATTTCTTTTGTTTCATTTTGAAGGTTTTTCTTGCTTCTGAATTTATATTGAATTGGGCTTTTATAAGGTGGTGGTCTGATAGGTCATATTCATACTTCCCTCATCTATCTCCACACTTATAGTTTTTATACATATTTTGACTGACCAGGACAAAGTTTATGGGCTACTTTGATCTCCTCTACACCAGGTCATCTCTCCTTTGCAGCTGGGATCCCCATTTAATAGTGTTAGGTCATATTTCTCCATTAGGTCCACAACATATTTTCCAATTTAGTCAGGGTCTCGCTTCCCGGTGAAGCCTAAATGCCCACTGAAGTCCCCAAGAACAGTCAGAGGCAGATCTGTGGTCTTCTCTAATGGACTGTGTAAGGCATTTAACATTCTCTTATTTCTTTCTCTACCACCAGTTGGCATGTAGACAAGGATTAGGTTGAATCTTGCTGCTCTGTAATTACCCTTCTACTGGCAGAGTGTCTGGATGTTCTGATTTTCCTTTTTTCACCTGGATGTCTCCCTTGGGTATATGCATTGTTAAGAGAACTCCTCCTCTGGTGCCATCCTCGTCTGATACCTGTTGGGATGAGCAGTTTCTGCTGCTTCAGGTGTGTTTCAGCGGTGGACTTGGTTGTGTTCTTTTGTGTTAAATCTGTGAGTTCAATTTGTTTAGCTTTCGTCAGCCCTTGGGTCTTTGTGAGCTTTGCTTCAAAATTCTTTGGTGCATCTTCTGCGTTGTTCGTTATCTGTCCATTTCCCTTATTTCCAGAATTGCTTCTGCCATCTAACTTTTTATCTATTAGTCGCAAGCTACTGTATTCTCCTAAACCTAATAGTCTATACTTGCTATTAAAAATTTTTCTTTCACTTATCTGCCCTAAACTAATTTTTCTTCTTCTACCAGTTCCTCGCTGAGTGAGCGGGTTCCGTTCTCAGCTACCACTCTGATGGTCGCGAGTTCGAAACTCCGACCGGCCAGTGAAGTACAAGAGGAATTTGTTTCTGGTGATAGAAATACAGTTACAATCATACGTCAGGCATCATCGTCAATCGGCTCAGCTCGGCAGCTGGCCAGCGGCAGATGCGCTCAGCGGGGTCGGTTAAATACGTTGCTGAACTTGCTGGCTGGTCTAGTGACTCTAGTTGTTAGTTGCACTGTGAGAGTGTTTGAGCGATTATACGTCGTGTTGCTGGCACTGTCTTAGTCTCCCTGTTCGTAGGTTGTTTCTAGAGGAAAAAGAAGAAGGCGAAGTGGTTGGATCCCCCCCCAGAGGTCACCGAGTGAGTGAGTCTCCTCTATTCTCAGTCATCATCACGTCTCATTAGAAGTCTCTCTGATAGTGTCATCATTTTTTCATTATCATATCATTCTTATTGTCGGCATCGTTACTGTTGTCGTCCTTCACTTTTGGAAGACGAGCCCTAATTGAGATCTCATTTGTTGTTTTTAAATTAGCAGCCATCCGCTGTGGGTTGGCCAGAGAGAGAGAGAGAATTTTACTTAAACGTATCATGCCTTAAAACAACGACACAGTCTCTCTCTCTCTCTCTCTCTCTCTCTCTCTCTCTCTCTCTCTTATTTGATGTCAAATAGCCTTTTAAAATAAAGCAAAAGAAATATTGCTTCTCAGTCATAACATTGAGGCTAAAATCAACAATTGAAAAGTATTACAGGGATGGGGTGTGGGCAGGCTGCAAAAGCACTTTGTACAGCCATTAAAAAAAGACAGTGTCACGGGAGAATTTTTCCCCCACCAAGACATTAAGATATATGAGATAAGAGAGAATAATAATACTACTATCTAGATGCACTGCTGTCAGTCTTCTTGCCTGGAGACAGGGGTCGGAGAATGGTACTATGTCATAGTTGACACGGTGGGTATGAAGACTACTGATGTTTACGCTGCCTGGGAATTAGGGTAGGCCTGCCCACCTGCTATTACATGATATTCCTTGGGTGTACGGGTCTTATTACTGATGAGGCCAGATGATGTCTTCCACTGGGGAGGCAATTGAAGTGCTGATTTCCATTTTTAGTGGTAAGGTACGATGGTATTGAAGAAACTCCCTGGTACTCAGTTCGTTTCTTTATTACTCATTACATCATCGTCTTATTTCTCCCAGGTCTAGTCTCCCGGACTTGGTTAATTTAATAGTCTTCAGAACTCCTGGACTAGATCAATTTACATATTCTTCAGGACTCATTAGTAGGTCCCTGGAAATATTCCTTTTATTTAATTTTTATTTCAAGAAAACAATACAAGTGAGTAGTTTAAAACAACAAAAATAACTCTCTATATTGAGAGATCTCAAAAAAAAATATATGAACTACATACTATTAGCAATTGCTTTTCCTTCACAACAGGATAAGTATAAAAATGGAGCAGCCCTGGAATCAATTAATTTACAACAAAATCTAAATCATTTGATACTCTACTCCACAGTACTAAATGTTTTGTACACAACAAAAACAAAACATTTTACAGTCCCAATCACTCTCACAACAGCAGTATAAAGATATTAGAGGAGGATGATGAATCAATTCCTAAACAAATCAATAATATTTAAAGGAATAATTTTCCCATTACAACAGCAAACAAGAATCGTTTGACATAAGGGTCAGTAAATCAAAAGTCATGTTCACAGAAAGGCCATTGCAACCATTAAAGGGACTTCAATACACTACGCTCTTACGAATACCTCCCACTCGTCATAAACATTTTGAAAAGTTCTCACAGTGACTGCAAATCACAAACAGTAAACACAAAGAACAATAATAATAATTAAGAGCCAGCAATAAAAGGTTTACTATTACAAAGTACCGTAGTCACAATAAATACAATAAGCATTAACAAAAGGGACTATTAAAAGAATTTCAAAGCTATGGTTAGCCTACAAAACGTGATCCAAAACGCCACACAACCGAGATCATGAAACCGATGACAGCCCTCGCAGACAACCCTGCACGTCCTGAGTCCCAGAGCGCATTGCTGCTACTGACTCAGAGTCCCAGACTGCGCTGGGAAACAATCGGAAAAAATGGTTCCGGTTGTCACAGCAGACAAATGCCATAAACAGGGTAGTAAAACCCTTGCTTTATATATATATATATATATATATATATATATATATATATATATATATATATATATATATATATATAGAGAGAGAGAGAGAGAGAGAGAGAGAGAGAGAGAGAGAGAGAGAGAGATATTTCTGACTTACTTAGGATCGACCCAAGGTCTTTCAATTGAAAGGCAAGGGCGCTGCCCACTAGGCCATACAAGTCATAAAAGAAGTTGGAACCTGAGCACCACTACACACAAGGAATTACCTGGGCAAGCTAACTGCTTGCATAGCAGCGTGCTTTCGCCCAACTTCCCAACACATTTGGCCTAGTGGTCAGCGCCCTTGCCTTCAAATTGGAAGACCTGTTCGATCTGAAAGTGAGTCAGAAATTTATTTCTGTTCCACACGTGACTGTGTTGATTGTTTCTAATATATATATATATATATATATATATATATATATATATATATATATATATATATATATATATATATATATATATATGTAAAAGTCCATATTTCGTAGAGCAATGCTCTGTCTCCATTGTTCCTTGAGCTTTATAAACATCATAATGAATGAGGAAAAGTCAAATAGGATCATTTTTGTAGGGGAAAATTCACATAGACATCTGGAAATGAAATTGCCGTCAAAATGACAGTCCAGTCGCTCTGGTGTTAAAGTCAGGCCATGCAGGGAAAGTCTGATGATAAGTAGTAAGTGCTGCTCTCAACTTCCCACTGCCCTGAAGAAGATTCTATTGTAGTAAGTATTTTGTGCAATAAAAGCTGTATAATATTCTTTCATATTTGACACTGGATTTCCTCCTCCTCCTCCTCCTCCTCCTCCTCCTCCTCCTCCTCCTCCTCCTCCTCATCTTGTCCTCAGTTGCTGCTGTCGTCTGTTTGGCATTTCCTCTGCAAAAAGGTTGGGTGCTTGAATTTCTGATGGGACCCTTCCATCCTTCTTTCCTTCCTTCCTTCCTGTCTGCTTCCTTGGGCCTTCCTTTCCTTCCTTCTTCGGTTTTGGTTCCTTCGTTTTCATCTTCAGCCTCCCTCTCAGTCTTGACTTATTTTTTGTTTCCTTTATTTCCTTCCTCTTTGGTGCTCTCCAGAGGTCATCACTGGCTGTACTTCTCTCGCTGTCTGCTGCAGGCTTCGTTCTCTTCTTCTTCTTCTTCTTCTTCTTCTTCTTCTTCTTCTTCTTCTTCTTCTTCTTCTTCATCTTCTTGTTATGTAATTTTCTTTTTTTCTCTTCTTTTTCTTATATTGGTTCTTTTATTTTCTTTACTTCTTTTTATATTGCTTCTTATTTAAATGATATATAGCCCACTTCAAAGTCAAATATAGTTATTAACCTTCACTTTTATTTTTCCACACACACAAATATACATATATATATATATATATATATATATATATATATATATATATATATATATAATATATATATATATATATATATATATATATATATATATATATATATAGAGAGAGAGAGAGAGAGAGAGAGAGAGAGAGAGAGAGAGAGAGAGAGAGAGAGCATTGTCTCTAATTGTTTAACTTCCCTGCGTGTTCATGCCTACGTATATGTGTGTATGTATGGTTATGTGTATGTGTTACGTGCCTGTATGTGTATGTATGCGTGTATGCATGTATCTTGTTTTCTGTATGACACCCTGGCTGTTGTATCAGGCAGTGGCGGTCTTGAGTCAGTCTGTGACAGAGCCGAGTCAGAGAGAGAGAGTGTGTGTGTGTGCATCTGATTCTTATTCTGTGCTTTTGACATGTATCTCGTCTTCTTCTTCTTCTTCTTCTTCTTCTTCTTCGTCGTCGTCGTCGTGAGAGAAGAAAAGGAGGAGGAGGAAAGAAAGGGCAAGTGGGTCTGCTCTGTTCCCCGTCATCACCTTCTTCTCGTTCTCCGTTGCATCAATCTCTCTGAGAGTGTTGTTCCCTTCCTCTCTATTTCTTCTTTATCATTATTATTATTGTCTACTTCTTCTTATCCACAGTGGGGTTCCTGAGGCGGGGGGCGCCTGTTTGAAATCGCCCCCCGGGCCCCAAAGTGAGGGGGGGATCCCTAAATGCGAAATTCAACCATTGCTGCTATGACAAGACAAGCTAAATCCAGTGGCCCCAAAATGATCAAGGGCCCCATTTATATTTGGACCCGAAAGTTTGGGGCTCACTAAAGGGCCCCAATTTCCAATTTTGTGAACGAAAATGTTATGTAAAAGAAATAGGGCTCTCCAGGGGGTCCCCCTCCCAATCGCAGAGCCCATTACAGACCTTCTCGTACGAATCGGAGTGGGTGACGTTGACTCGGGTAAGGGCAGGGCCGATCTAAGGCAATTGATTGCTGCTTATGTGGGTCCTAATTATCCTCTGAGGGCCCCACAATGGCCCCAGTTGCCCAGATAATAGCCTACACATTCAAATGATTCAACGAATCTGGCCTTCAATTATTCAATGTACACCTAGTTTTCGGAAATAAAATGTCTGAAATTTGCATTTACAAGTGCCTTTACAATGATCCTACAATTGCTCATATTCTAAACATTTTCCCGGGGAATTAAAGCGCCCCCTCCCCCAAGCCCCGAACCCCCCAGCTGGTTTGGCTCGCTTCGCTCGCCTCCCACCCCCATAAGAGGGGCCCCAAATGGGACTGTGCCCCCCGAACCCCAAAACGTCTAGGAACGCCCCTGCTTATCCATATTCTTATTCTTCTTCATACAAGAGATTTCATCTGAGAGAAGCAGAGAGAGAGAGAGAGAAAGAAGCAGCTGTATGTAATGGACGTTGCATCACTTTAGCGAGAGAGAGAGAGAGAGAGAGAGAGAGAGAGAGAGAGAGAGAGAGATAAAAATGACACTGGGAAGGAACAACCCTAAAGTTACTGTTAAATGTTGCTTTTATTTTCTGAGGAATTTCTTCATATAAAACTTTGTATTATTATTATTATCGGCACCAAAACGAAGCAGATGACGAGGGTCTTAGAGTAGCAACGGGAAGAAGAAGAAAGTCATTATCATCATCATCATCATCAGCGTCAAGTTGCCAGATGCGTAATAACGCTCAGTAGTCTCCGATGTCTCTGTTGATTAAATGGAGAATATTTACTCCATTTATTTATTTATTTATTTCTCTTGGGACTCGAACAAACACTGTAGTAGTGATCTGTCTGTCTTTTAGATAGACGATTTCTTCAAAAATTCGCGTCATCTCTCTCTCTCTCTCTCGTTAATAAGCTGAATAGAAACACTTCTAGTAGGAAACAAGTAATCTCTCTCTCTCTCTCTCTCTCGTTAATATGCTGAATCTAGTAGGAATCAAGTAATCTCTCTCTCTCTCTTTCATTTATAACTTAATAGTTTTTTTAGAATTCACGTCATGTCATGTCTCTCTCTCTCTCTCTCTCTCTCTCTCTCTCTCTCTCTCTCTCGCCTATATTCTAAATCTAATTTTTTTGTAGAAATCATTTCATCTCTCTCTCTGTCTCTCTTTCTCTCTCTCTTCCGTCTAGATTCTAAATCTATTCTTTTTGTAAAAATTATTTCATCTCTCTCTCTCTCTCTCCCTTACGTCTATGTTATAAATCTATTTTTAGAAATGATTTCATCTCTCTCTCTCTCTCTCTCTCTCTCTCTCTCTCTCTCTCTCTCTCTCTCTCTCTCTCTCTCGTCTATATTCTAAATGTAATTTTTTGTAGAAATTATTTCATCTCTCTCTCTCTCTCTCTCTCTCTCTCTCTCTCTCTCTCTCTCTCTCTCTCTCTCTCTCTCTCTCCCTTACGTCTATGTTATAAATCTAATATTTTTAGAAATGATTTCATATCTCTCTTTCTCTCTCTTTATGTATGTATATATGTATATATGTATATATATATATATATATATATATATATATATATATATATATATATATATATATATGTGTGTGTGTGTGTGTGTGTGTGTGTGTGTGTATATATATATATATATTGTAAAGGTCAAAGAGACAGAACTGGGTACTGAGTAATTTATTCACCTGTGGGCAGGTATACATATAGCAGCGTGCAGAAGGAAAGGAGTGCCCGACCTTCGATTGCCGTGACCCGTACGCTGAGCGAGAGCAATTTGTGTTTGTTAACAGCCAAACAAATAGCAATAATAAGAGACATAATGTGCGTACAGTGATAAAACATATACTGCCTAAAAAAGACCTAAATTCTACATACAAATATATATATATATATATATATATATATATATATATATATATATATATATATATATATATATATATATATATATATGAGATTCTCGCTGTGTTAACAGATGCGATACATGATCGTGATTGTTGGGAAAGGAAGAGACGTCTGACGTCTTTACAATATACGAGTATATACCTGTATCTCTCTCTCTCTCTCTCTCTCTCTCTCTCTCTCTCTCTCTCTCTCTCTCTCTCTATTCTATATTCTAAACATGATTTTTTGTAGAAATAATTCCCACATCTCTCTTCTAGAGTACGACAAGAACACATAGATAACTACTGGGAAGCCTTTCTAGAGGATATCTCTCTCTAGAGTACACAAAACACATAGATAACTACTGGGAAGCCTTTCTAGAGGATATCTCTCTAGAGTACGACAAAACATATAGATAACTACTGGGAAGCCTTTCTAGAAGAGTACACAGAAAAAACGCCCCAGATGTATACCATTAAAGCAAATAGAGACAAATGGCAACCCTCAGCCTAAGTGGTTCAGCAGAGAAATTAAAACTAAAATAAGAGAAAGAGACAGATTGCACAAATCCATGAATCCACACCCAACACCAGAAGAAGCAAGCAGGCATAAAGGACTCTGTAGAATGGTGGACAAATTAGTAAGAAATGCAAAGATTATGAGGATAAGAGAGTTGCATCAGTTTTTAAGGAAAACCCAAAAGAATCCTTTGCGCATGTTAATAGTACGAAGCCAATAAAAAATAGTACAGGTCCCTTAAGAGACAGTAGAGGAAACCTAGTGAACTCAGACTTGGAGAAAGCAGAGTTACTGAATAAGTTTTTTACTAGTGTTTTCACAACTGAAGACTCTACCTCAATCCCTGAACCAGCTATTAAATATGAAGGGGCAGAACCGCTTGGCAAATTAATATTTACAAAGGAGGACTTAAAAACAAAATAGAAAAACTAAACAAGTTCAAACATCCTGGCCAATGGGATTCATCCAAGAGAAATTAAAGAGTTAAAAGAGATGGTTCTCACCTATATAGACCCTACAGGAAAACTGCCTAACAGCAAAAGGCACCCAAAGGATGGAAACTAGGTAATGTGCCCCCAGTTTACAGAAAAGGACCAGGAGAAGAGCCAGGAATTATAGACCAATCTGCCTAAAGTCAGTCCCTTGTAAGATTTCTGAGTCCATAATTGCAGATCAAATTGTGGATCACATTGATAGAAACAATCTATTGTTAAACAGCCAACACGGCTTCAGACAAAACAGATCCTGCCTATCAAACCTCTTGGAGTTTTTTTTATAACATGCTTGGTATTTACGACAGCAGTAGAGCAATAGATATACTCTACTTAGATTTCCAAAAGGCCTTTGACAAAGTTCCTCACAAGAAACTAATGACAAAAGTTAGAGCTTTAGGAATTGCAGGAGAAATAGCAGACTGGATCGAAGACTGGCTAACAAACAGGAAACAGAGAGTCTTAATAAAAAGTGAAGAATCAGAATGGGCAGATGTGACAAGCGGAGTTCCTCAAGGTTCTGTCCTTGGCCTGCTCTTGTTTTTGATTTACATTAATGACATTGATGTAGGCTTAACTAGTAGGATAGCCAAATTTGCATATGACACCAAACTAGGTGTAAATACAGCAGACCCAGATACAGTGGAAAGTTGAAGAAATGATCTAAGGAAAATAGGAGAGTGGTCAAAAGATGGCAAACGCCTTTAACTTGTATAAGTGTAAAGTGTTACAAATAGGAACAAACAACCCTCATGCCAACTATATGCTGCTTGGGAATGACATGAATAGTGTAGAACAAGAAGAGGACCTTGGAGTCAATATTACCAAGGACTTTAAATCCATAAAACAGTGCATAGAAGCTGAAAAGAAGGCACAGAAACTAGCGGGATACATAAAGAGGCAGCTCAAATACAGAAACAAGGAAATGATGCTGCAGCTCTACACATCCATAGTTAGACCTCACCTTGAATTTGCAGTACAGTTTTGGTCACCAACACAAAGAAAGGACATAAACAGACTAGAAGGAGTACAGGCAAGAGCCCGGTACCCTCACTGACTGTCCAGGCCCCGATACCTTTACTGACTGAAGCAGTCAGAAACGGGCCGTCGGTCGTCACCTCACTAGAAACAGAGGTGAAACGACCTTCACTGGGAAACAACTGGAAAACAATGGTTCCTGTTGTCCCAACATACAAATTCCATAAACTGGGTGGTAAAAACACTTACAATATATATATATATATATATATATATATATATATATATATATATATATATATATGTATATATATATATATATATATATATATATATATATATATATATATATATATATATATATATATATATATATATAAGTATATATATTCATATAGGAAGGAAAGTCTTGAAAACTTACAGATCTTACAGATCTCTTCCCACAGGTGGCACATGTCTAGAATTTTCGTTTATTATTCTTTGCATTTTTCAATCAATTATGGTTATTATAAGAAATTTGGGAGATTTGTATTGTATGGGCATACACAGGTTGTTTGTATGATCGGCACGTGTATAGTCACATTGGGGTTACGGGGGGGAGGTGGTGTATTGGGTGCATTACCTGTGTATACTGGGTGTCTGTCTCAGAACCTATTGTCTGCATACTTTGGGCCAAGTGTGCTCTGTAGTGAGTCACAGGATGTGTGTGTGTTCTGTATATCTGGACATGTCATAACACACAACATAACTCCCCGTAGAGACTAGTGATTGCAATGATTGTTCGGTCGGTCGTTTAAGGTGTAAAAGGCCATGTATCGTAGAGAAATCATCTGTTTCCAATTTTCTTTGAGCTCAACTTACACCACAATGAATTAGGAAAAGTCAAACAGAATCATTTTAGTAAGGGAAAATCACATAGACATCTGGAAATGAAATTGATAGCTCTGTCATCCTGGTGTTAATGTCAGGTCATGCAGGTAAATCTGATGAAAAGCACGAGGTGTTGCTTTTAGCTACCTGCTGCCCTGGGGAAGATTTTAATGAGTATTTTATGCAATAAAGGTTGTATCATTTCCTTGCATATTTTGATATAAATGATTAATAATTATAAATAAATTTTATACATATATCTATATCTCAGGGAGGAAGAAACCCAGCCCACAAGAAAAGGTGTGGAAGGACAGCAGCCTGGAGAAAGAGATCAACTCCACAGGTCTGGAACAGGAGTGATCACAGGAGGCTCTTTCATACTTAAGCAGGGGCCAAGATTTTTGAATGACCTATATATACAGTAGGTTTGATATGAACCTTTTGTTTTACTGCGTCTGTTTTGTTATGGGGAGAAGACTTTGAAGCCCCCAGTTCCTTCAAAGATTAAAAGCTCAAAGGAGCTGAATAACCCTGACAGCTTCCAGTGTTACTCACCTTGTTGAAGGAGGTTATTCTTTGAGCCCATTCAATCATATAGTCATAGTATTTGGTTTTCTATTACTTGTGAGTGTCACTGGTTCATGCTCAAATGACCTTTGGGTAGGAGGGAGTGTGGTGTCTAGTTTTCCTTTATGTCATGTCCTTGACATTCGTCCTGTTGCACTTATTCTAAGTCTGTCTGAGCCTAATTTGTTTGTGTACTGTAGGGGGGTTCTTTGCTTTCTTTGTTTTGGGTTATGTTTGTCATGGTTTCTAATAAATACATCTGCATATGTGAATATTTGGACTCGCTTGCTGTTCAGGGATGACCTCTTTTTCTATAAGGACATTGAAATGGGGGCGAGAATGAGTCCTCCCTGCATAGTTGCGTCCCATGATGGGTGGATAGGATTTGAAATATGTCCTTGAAATACAACTCTTGGTATCTGTTTGGTGTGCAATGGCATGTCTTTGCTTGATGGCCACTCTTGTTCCTCTTGGACGAAGGAGAAAGGATTGCTGTGCACGTTTCCTTTACTGTTGATTTTCAGGGTCAGGTGACACTACTAATAAGCTGCTTCTGTTCAACTGTGCTCAGAACTGAAGATATGCAATTGGATGTATGTATTTTCAGGAGGCTGGGATGCAGGCCTCCAGTAGACAGAC
Source organism: Macrobrachium rosenbergii (assembly GCF_040412425.1). NCBI lineage: Eukaryota > Metazoa > Arthropoda > Malacostraca > Decapoda > Palaemonidae > Macrobrachium > Macrobrachium rosenbergii. The sequence continues at coordinate 704,538 of NW_027100726.1, forward strand.
TGTTCATTTTGTCTTCTCATCTGAAGCAGATGAACATGGGCATTTAGTAGACATGATGGGATTCAGAAGCTATTAAAAAACTTTCAGTGATATTGTTTGTTTATACCTGCTGCTGTTTACTTTGAATTGTGTGTTTTTAGAGCATTCTTGCTTGGGGATAGAGTCGTCCAGTGCATGAGTTATTGTTTTTCCTGTAAAAATGCCCTTGTAGGAACATGCCCTATAGTTTTGGCTGTGAGGTTTCCTTTTGAAAGGCCTATTTAGAATTTGTACTTTCAGTTTCCCTGAGCATTTTTATCACTTATCATAACTACTTTTCACTGTAATGTCAATTGCTTGCATCACATTTACCAATATTTCATTGTTGCTTCATGAGAAAACAACTGTTCCCTGTATTACTATGTCCATATTCCGTCAGAAAATTCAGTAAAAATCGTGTAAATGGCGGTAGTTTATTCGAAGTGTGTGGAAAGAGGACAGGCAAAGCTGCACCCACTATGACCTTGGTCACTTTCAGCTGAGCCTGTAAGTGACAGTGTGGCATCACAAACCTTCAGGGAAAGGGTTCTGCCCCAGGCCTCCAGTGATGCACCTTTCTGAATGATAGCAATGACTTTGCCTTAGTGATTAGCATACAAGCTGTTTGTTTTAACTCTCGCGTTAGTGTTTGTTTTTGATATTGTGATTTGAAGTCTGTGTGTGTTAGTGCTAACATCATGCCATCTACTGCTCAGTTATGATTCATGGAATACACTTGTTTAGTCTTAGAGCTAACATTCAACTCTAATCCTTATCAATGACAATTTCTTATGAACGCACAAGCTTAGATATTATAATATTTCTTATTCTGGCTTTTAACTGAAACTGGAATTTCTATATCTACAATGCCTTCTAATGTGGGGCTCTCCATTATATGTTTTAGCGCAACTAGAACTCATGCTGTGTTAGGGATAGTGTAGGTCTGAAAATACCTGACTTTGGTGGTTGGTATACATTTCTCCCCTTCTGTTTGTGAGGGTCGAGTTCCCAAACCTCCTGTGAACACTGAAGCCTTTTTCTGCAAATGCACAAGCAGCTTATCAAACTTAATGTTAAGTCCTATTAGCTAGGCTATAAGTGCAGTCATTACCTCTGCATAAACGCCAATAATGTTCATGAAGGACCAGAAGGTTTTTGGTGTCATGAAAATATCTTTTAAAGGACCCCCAAAACAAGGAATAGTTTGCCTGGTGCAGTTTTCGAATCTCCTGATCTTCAGTGTTTAAGCGGTGATCCGATTCATTCCTGCTTTCTGCTGTCGTCCTCTGAATTCAGGTGTATCAGTTTTATTTCCAGTTTCCTCATACCTAATTATTTATCCCCTTTTCTTATAACTCTCTCTCTCTCTCTCTCTCTCTCTCTCTCTCTCTCTCTCTCTCTCTCTCTCTCTCTCTCTCTCTCTGCAGGCTGGCTTGCCGTTGGAGCCCTCTTGGGTTTATAGTCTGTTGGCTTTGTCCAAAGAGGTTTTCAGATGAAGATTTAAATAAAGAAAAGTAAACTACTTAGGGTAGCTTTCTCCCACTGAAAGGAAGTAACACTTTTACTTTATATCTAGCTATTAATGCGTAGTCCATTAATATTACTAGACTAGGTAAAGCAGTAATTCCTCTCGGATTTCAGTTTCACATCTAAAGACTGTTGTGCTGAATAATATGTTTGTTGCTGTGAAATATACAAATTTTTGCATATAAAACATTCCTGTGTGAAAGACTCAGGCTTTCACATGTAGAAAACTGCAGTTTGCATTTGTTGCTATGAAACACTGACCTAAAAATGGCGATTGTATAACAAACATTCATCCTGGTGCTGATTTATAAACAAAAGCTATCCATTAGAATGAAATACTCTCTGTGTAGATGAAATAAAAATGACTGGTTTCTGGAGGTTATTAACAACTAAATTCTTTTTACAGATTGCTGCAGATTTCTTCTGTGACCCAACTCAACGCAGCGACTTCTTCCTCCAGAAAATATTGTTAGGTAAATTTTGTATTAGTTCATGATAGCAATTAACCTGACTAACACTGTAATGTTAATGAAAACTGAACTATTGTCAATTATTTGCTCACTACACCTCTGCATTTTTCCAAAACTTTCACTGAACCCCATAACCTGATCATGCATGAAACATCCACCCATTGACTAAGCAATGGCAAGAGTCCCATCTGAAGTCTTTTAGCATACCACTGCAACGTCCTCGTTTACCGCCTGTTTTCATACTCTCTCAAATGCAATCTCTGTTCCTCCATCCCATTTCAAAACTGTCCTGTTTTTTACGAACAGTTAACGGCTTCTGTTCATAAACTTGTTCCTAAAGCAGCCACTCACGAACTTGCTTCCCAATTCCATCATATCCTCTCAGCTTTGCAAACAGTCGCACCTTCTTTACGAGCTTCATCAGCCTTTCTCTCTCCAGACTCATTCACCTTATTCCATAAAAATGACCTTCCTTACTGTTGGGCACATACTGGTGGACTCTTTGTCGAGGAGAGAAGGCGACGCCATACTTCAGGTGCCTTAGAAGAAATTTCCTTGCTGAACTTAACTAGTCATCTCATGATAGTCTCTTACCTTTCATCATCATCATCATCATCATCATCGCCACTCACAACAGTATTCATCACTCCCAACCTATCTCTGCCTCTTCTGTACATTTGTATTCGTGTGCAGACAGGTTCCTCCATTACTGCATCAAACACTTGCGCTTATCCTCATCATCGCTTCTCATACCCAGACTACTCTGCCATCCCTCCTTCCTCCTCACACTCACCACAATACTGTTATTATCTCTGTGTAATATCACATCTATAGCATATACTTGCTTTGTTCCTAACCTACAACTACCCTCTAGTGTGCTCACCCAGCCTCACTTCAATCATTTGTTGCATCGGCTGCACTGTCCTCCTCCTTCTTCTTCTTCTTCTTCTTCTTCTTCTTCTTCTTCTTCTTCAAGCTATACTGTACTCTTATAACACATGGTACTTGTCGTTCACCCCATCTGTCGTCCAGGAATCGTCCCTTCCATTCTTATTCCAGCATTCACAACTGATTCTTCCAAGCTTCCAACAGCAGGCACAGGCGACGACTTTCCAATCCTTCTCACAAATCCATGACATGCGTTCTGTCCATTCACTTCATGTTAACCTTTCAAAGGTGTTTCTGTACATGCCATTCACACCACACCCAGTGTCAGTCAAAGTTTGTCTGTTTTTGTGGTGTGCTGCTTGGGCTGTTATTTATTTTACTGCTCATGTAAAGTTTATTATACTGCTTGATTTTGTATTTAAATCATTTATTTTACTGCTGATGTGTTTATTATTATGCTGCCTGCTTTTGTCTTATGCTGCTAGTGTATTATATTGCCTGTGATTTGTTTATTGACGTATTTAAGATTTAACTACGTGAGTTTTATATGTTGCTGCCTCTGTCATTTGTAATGGTTACATAATTGGTCATTTTAAGTTTTCTCTCCTGGACCTGACTCACTTGTATATAATGTAAATTACTATGTGTAATAAATTAATCTTAAGGCTGTACTTTGTGGTTTTGTTCTGCTCCTACCTCCTTCGTTTGTCGCTACTGCTGCCAGTCACTCCAGTCCCATTCTTTTTTGAATTTTAGAACTTGCTGAACCAAAGTCAGATTCATTACATAGGACTCACCCTTTTGCACTCTCTTCATACTCCTGTTTGTGTGACCTACATTAACTACATTCATTCCTCATGTTCTTCCTTGTCCTATTTGTCCCGTTCTTCTGGGTGTTGCCTAAGTCCTGGCCTACCACAAGCTGTATACTGGCTTCTAAGAACTGCACATTCTAGAAAAGTAATTTTGCCACAACAACACATGGTTACACACACACACACACACACACCATTTTCTGCTCTCCAAATACTTTTTGCTATGTACTCTAATCCACTGTGTCACTTCAAACAGTTCCATACAATCTGTCATACTACATCCTACCTCACCACAGCCAAAACAGGAACCCTACAACCATCTACATTATTCATTCCTTATATGTGCTACTAAATTGAACCTGCTGGCCTGGCTTACACTCCTTCTTATATCCCTCCTGAGAATTGCACTATGATCTTTCTTCACTCTAACATTCCTGGCATATACTCTCCTTTTGTCTCACTGATTGCCATAATTTGCATCCAAAAACTTTGTCAAAATATTTACCAGGGTACTTAACCGGCATCTCTACCAGGGTACTTAATTGGGCATCTCTGTTTGACTTGTATTCAAGGATACTTCAATCACGTGTTTTCTCTCTTTCCTACATACACACTGCTGCTGTCATTCCTATCCAGTGTGAGGCCTCAAGAAAAGTCAGGAGTGAAAGACTGATTCTTTATTATTCTCGACAGGTGTTTATAAGACAAAAAGCGGATGGAAAGGTAGCGGGTGACCCGAGACCTCCTGTGGCGTCCATACAGGATTTGTGCTTTCTAGCAAGCATAAAAATACGTACAACATTTGTTACATGACATATAAAAGGTAGATATGCATATCAGCGTAAAGGCTGTACAATGATGCATAAGATGAGGTACACAAAGAATCTGAAATAAAGACAGATAAAATACATGACGTGATTAATGTACATCTGAAAAGGTGAAACACAAGGAAAGAGAGGTGCAATTTGTTGCCCTTACAAATACTTCCCACAAGACAATAATTAGAGGAGCAATTATTGGATGATGCAACATTAATCATGGGCTTGAGGCAGCCGTGGGGCCCCTTTTTCTGGAGAACTGTGGGCGTGGGGTGGAACTGACACCTGGGGACGTTTGGATGCGTTTTCTGGGCCATCCTGGGCCCCACTTTGGTGGGGAAGTGGGTGTGCCTTCAGGCAGGTATTGCTCTCCTCTGGGGTGCCTGCCTAATTCTTCTAAGCATCACTTTGCTGTCTAGCGGGAATCAGCGGGTTTCAGTCTGTCGATGGTGATTCAGTCCTCCCACCCGTGGATGTCGAGGAGGAGTGCTTTGCTGGCCCGCCTGATGACTCTGGTGGGGCCCCCTGTCCAGGGCCTGGTTTTTGGTGGCAAGCATCCACCCTGATGAAGACATAGGTGCAGGAGTGTAAGGCAGGTGGGCTGTAGGTGACGGTTCTGTTGGTGAAGGTCTTGTGGCAGGAGCAAACCCTTGTGTGAGTTCCCCTCAACCTTGGGAGGTGTGTCGGCGCTTCAGCCGATGGCGGGAAGAACTCTCCATTATGGCCAGTGTTTCCCGTAGACTTTCTCAGCAGGGGAAACGTCACTATTTGCTTTTCGATGCATGTGGGGACCCAGCAGGTCCCAGGCCAGCTGTTCCTTCCACTTCTCGTCGGTGCAGCGTGCCATGAGAGCTGCTTTAAGAGAGTGGTGCACCCTCTTGACCATGCTGTTCGCTGCGGGGTTATATGCCATTGTGCTGTGTAGAGTTGTACCCATCAGGCATGCCAAGGAGACCCAAAGCTCTAACAGGAAGGCAGGTCCCTGTGTCTGTAGTGATGCTGTCTGGCATTCCAAAGCAGCTTATTCAACTGGAAGGAGGGCCTCATGATCCAAACTATGTGCATGATGCTGTTGATGCTTCATGCATGGGGTTGCTTAAATAATACAGTGGGTGGAGCGGTCTATGATCGTCATGAGGTATCTGGCTCCCCGACTGTGGAAGGGGCCCGATGATGTGGATGTGGATGTGGCGAGAATCCCGACAAGGCTAAGGAAAATCGCCGATCCGGGATCCAGTGTTCTGGGATGTTTTGCTCGTCTGGCACAGGATGCAGCTCCTTGCCCACTGGCGGACGTCCTTGTTGATGCCGTGCCAGATGAACTTGTCAGTCATGAGGCGTGCCGTTGTGCACCCTGATGGATGGGAGAGGCCGTGGACGATGTCGAACACTTGTTTCCTCCTTGATGCGGGCACCAGGGGCGTGGGCGGCCTGTGCTGGTGTTGCAGAGGAGAGTTGTGTCTGAGTTTGCTAAGGGCATGTCTTCCCGTTTGAGAGCCATCACTGCTGTCCTGTAGTCCACCGTCTCCGGATCCGAGGTCTTTGTAGTCAATGCCGAGGTGAAGGGAATTGATCTCTATTCTTGACAGAGCATCAGCCACTGGGCTTTTCTTGCCAGGGATGTAGTTGATGGTGCAAAGAGAACTCGAGATGGCGGTCAGGTGCCGCTGTTGCTTTGCAGACCAGGTGTCGCCCTGTTTTGCAAATGCATGAACCAAGGGTTTATGGTCTGTTAGATTGAATTCGGTTCCCTCCAGCAGGTACTTGAAGTGCCTCACAGCCTGGTAGATAGCCAGCAGCTCTCTGTCGAAGGCACTGTAGCGGGTCTCGGCTGGCGAAAACTTGCGGCTGAAGAAGGCCAAGGGCTGGGGCGTGCTGTTCACCAATTGCTCAATTAATGCACCGCAGGCTATGTTGCTGGCGTCCGTTGTCAACCTGAGGGCAGTGGCAGGGTTGTGGTGAGTTAAGGTGGTGTCTCTAGAGAGGGCCCTTTTTGTCTGGATGAATGCCTGCTGCTGCGGAGCTTTCCATGTTAGTGTTTTCGGTTTCCCCTTCAGGATTGACGTCAGGGGGTACATGATGTGGGTGACGTTTGGGATGAAGAGCCAGTAGTAATTTATCATCCCAAGGAACGCTTGAAGGGTCTTGATGGTTTGGGGTTCCTGGAAATTTTCTATAGCTTTTACTTTAGAGGCCGTGGGGCACTCCTGCTGGGGAAATCTCGTGGCCCAGAAAGTCTACTTTTCTTTCCTGAAGATGCACTTGTCAAACCTGACAACTAATCTGTTGTCCTGCAGGTGTTTCACGATGGTGCGGACGTGGTGAAGGTGTTCCTCTGGGGACCTGGAAAAAATGAGGATGTCGTCGACGCAGCAGATGCAGAAGGGTAGATCTCCCAAGATGGTATCCATCAGGTGCTGGAAGGTGGTGCCTGGGTTCCTGAGGCCGAAAGTGGAATAGGAAAATGTGTAGCTCCTGAAGGGCGTGATGATGGTGGTCTTTGGGACGTCACTGGGATGTACAGGGACTTGGAAGTACGACTTCAGTAGATCCATCTTGGAGAAACCGAGTGTCGTAACAGCCGAAACTATAAAACTTGTGGAGCAAGGCATCATTCCCATATTTGTTCAAGTAATCAGAAATATGGCCAAAGTGTTAACGTAACTTCCAACAGAGATGCGGTTGGTAAAACTAACCTTGTCTCTAAGGCTACCACTCATAAGCAGAGCCCAAAGAAAAGGTCTAACGTATGTAATTCTAGCAATCGATCAGACGAAAAACCAACAGTCAAAGCTACTAGAATGAATTCTGACAGTAACGTAGAATTACCTCCCACATTGTTACCGACTGCGTTGGGCATAATACATAGCAGTAATGGTCAAGAGAAAGTAACCCAAGTGTTTTTGATACAGAAAGCCAAAGGAGCTTCATAAGCAGTCATTTGGCCACTGAATTGAAACTTCCAGTCCTCAAAAGCTATCCTTCAACATAGCACCTTTTGGGACTGATGTGATGGAGGAGAGTTTGATTTAGTAGCATGTAGGCTAAAGATAGGCCAACGAATCCTGAGGCTAAGGTTACTAGTTCATGACAGAGTGAACGTGCCCATTCATAACATCGGGCTAATGAATGTTCGAGGACATCTAGGAAGTAAGGGTTGTGTACTGGTTGACCAGGAGGTAAATAGTGATACTTTAGAGAATGTAGAGATCCTGACAGGAGCAGACTACTTCAACCATTTCGTATATGATCTGGAAAAATGTGACAGTATTAGTTTATTTGTAACACCTAATGGGGTATCGCCCTATGGGAGACTTCCAGGATGGGCTAGACAAGGCTTCAAACGTCCACCGTCAGAACGCTGTGCGTGTCGGTACATGAGAACGAATGTGATGTGGATGAGTGGTGGAGGTTAGATACATTGGGCATTTAGTCAAATGAGCAATTCACTGTCTTGCACTTGGAAGCGATGTGTCGTGTCATGAGCAGTATAAAACAAACCTCACGCGGCTATATGGTCAGTCTGCCGTTCCGTGATTGGGAGAGGCTGACTACCAATTTTAAGCTTGCCATTGCTCAATTGAAATAGCTAAGAGAATGATTCAATAGAGATCTTGTATACCATCAGCAGTATTCAGATGTAATTCAGACATATACACATAATGGGTTTACTAGCAAAGTAACGAGTCCTGTAATTGAAGGCTATTATGTGCCACACTTTGGGGTAACTAAAGAAAGTACAACCACACCACTACGAGTAGTGTTTAATGTTTCTTCAAAAGTTCTAAGTATGCCTTAGTTTAACCAGACCACTGAGCTGATTAACAGCTCTCCTAGGGTTGGCCCGAAGGATTAGACTTATTTTACTTGGCTAAGAACCAATTGGTTACCTATAGCAACGGGACCTACAGCTTATTGTGGAATCCGAACCACATTATACCGAGAAATTAATTTCTATCACCAGAAATAAATTCCTCTAATTCTTCATTGGCCGGCTGGAGAATCAACGCGGGTCCAGCACAGTGCTAGCGAGAACGATATCGACCACCGTCCAATGAGGAACTATAATGCTACTTCAAAGCAGAAGGGGAGAAATCACTTAATGAGTACTTGTATCCTGGTCCTACTTTGGTAGAAGTGTTGTATGATTTGCTGCTAAGATTCAGAAGTAAGCCTTATGCAGTCACAGCAGATATTTCCAAAGCCTTTCATCATGTCTTGCTAGATCCTGAGGATGCTAAATACTCCCGTTTCTTGTAGCCATAGTTTTGCTATGTTTGAATTTAATGTAGTAGTGTTTGGAGTAACCTCGAGCCCCTACCTCTTACAGCAAGTCTTACAAACTCATCCTCTGGGGAGGGAGGGTAGAGACAATCTCTTAAAGAATTTCTAAGTAGATAACTTTGTTAAAACATATGATGATGAAGTTAGCTGAAGGGAAGACTCAGCCAAAGTTAAAGCAGTTTTAGAACGCCCTCATATGCCACTCAGGTCCGGGCTAGCAATAGCAAGCAGTTTGATAGGGAAACTCATGTGGACGAGCCATTGGAAGTTCCAATTCTTGGAATGATTTGGGATCGTGAATCTGACACTTTGTCACTCAAACCATTTAAAGGGAAGGGAGTGAATAACTGTAATCGGGTACCTACCAAACGTAAAGTCTATCTTTAGTTGTCTCCCATTTTGATCCATTAGGTCTTGTAGCACCTGTATTCTGAAGAGTAGAATCTTTTACAGCTTTTATGGGAAGAAAATGTAGGTTGGGATGATGTACTGACTACTGAAAAGGCAAATGAAGCGAGAGATCCTCTCAGATTTTCTTGAGATAGATAGACAAATTCAAAGGGCGAATAATTTTGATGAATCAGAATTGCATGTTTGTTGTGATGCCGCCATAAAAGCATATGGAGCTGTACCTTATGTTAGGAATGTCACTGAGGAAACATTCCTGTTAACTGCAAAACTGAGGATCACCCCTCGTAAAAAGCATACATTAACAATCCCTCAATTAGAACTTATGGCTTTACTTGTTGGGGTCAGATTAGCTAAGTACCTTAATCAAATTTCCAACTTCAGTAAAGCAATCATATGGGGAGACAGCAAAATTGTCATTGCGTGGGTGGGAAGTAAAGTAGAGAATAAGCATACCTTTTTTGCAAATAGGGCGTGGGAGGTTTCCTTTACATGGCAGGAATGTGGATTCGAGTTGAGATATGTCACGACCAAGGAAAATCCAGCAGATGTGTTGTCCCGTCGGGCAGACGTCAACTCTCTCCATGATGAATCGCTGTGGGCGAGAGGCCCTACCATTTTGCATAATCCAGGACCCCTATTACCAGAAACCAAGGAACAACCAGACGATGCATCGTCGTCAACCATAATGTCCACAATAAGAGAATTGCAAGAAGAACTACAGCTACTGTAGCATCTCCTGCACCGTTACTTCACTTTTGGGAGAGTACCTCCAACCATAGCTCCTTTTGTTAAATCATGAAACATGTTTGTAAATTCCTTTTGTTAAATCATGTTACAAGTTTGTAAATTCCTTTTGTTAAATCATGAAACATGTTTGTAAACTCCTTTTGTTACATCATGAAACATGTTTGTAAATTCCTTTTGTTAAATCATGAAACATGTTTGTAAATTCCTTTTGTTAAATCATGAAACATGTTTGTAAATTCCTTTTGTTAAATCATGAAACATGTTTGTAAATTCCTTTTGTTAAATCATGAAACATGTTTGTAAATTCCTTTTGTTAAATCATGAAACATGTTTGTAAATTCCTTTTGTTAAATCACGAAACATGCTTGTAAATTGCTGTTAGTTCTGCCCTTAAAATATTGTGAGTTTCCTTTGGCCACGAGGCCAACGTATTAGCACGGCTGTTGCTGGGTTGTGTTAGTTTCGTTAATGTTAGATGTAAAGTAAATGTGCACAGCCAGGGCATTAGTAGAGTTTAATCTTTGTAATAAAATTGTAAAAATCGAGCTAGTTTGTATGATCCAACACCTGAATCTGAGGTTTGTAGTCGTGTCTTTAGAACTGCACATCCCAAGCCTATAGGTCACATCCAGGCTAAGAATCAGAAAAATTCATACACTCCACTCAGTGTCTGTCTGTCTGTCTGTCTGTCTGTCTGTCTGTCTGTCTGTCTGTCTGTCTGTCTGTCTGTCTGTCTGTCTGTCTGTGTCCTCCTTCCTTCCTTTTGTTTCCACTCTTTCTAAGTAAGATTCTCCATCTCCTCTTCTCATCGATATGTATTATTTGTCATTAAAGTTAGTTTTTGTTCCTGATTTCCATTAAAAAATCTCTCTCTCTCTCTCTCTCTCTCTCTCTCTCTCTCTCTCTCTCTCTCTCTCTCTCTCTCTCTCTCTCTCTCGATGTGTCTTCCATTTGTTTCTGCAATTCCTCAGTAAAATCTTCCCCCTTCTCTTCTCCTCCTCCTTCGAGACAGGGACTGGATCAGGGAATGGTGCAGTCGGTGGGGTATGAGGCTGAACTCCAGTAAAACGAAACCACAACTGATTGGCAGGTCTCGTACAGATTTCCCACCCCATCCTCCCTGCAGGTGGGTGGAACTTTGCTGAATGAGTCTGAATCTTTAACTATTCTAGGTGTAACTTTTTGACTCGCATCTAATCCTTGAACAACATCTAATGAAAGTTTCAGCAAATGCAACACGAAAGTTACTTCTTACTTCTTCCTGAACACCACCATATTTTTTGGAAGCTTGAATTTCAAGTCAATGGCCCCTTTGGTAGGCTTGTTCCATATGAATAGGTTTCGTCTTCTGAATAATAATAATAATAATAATAATAATAATAATAATAATAATAATAATAATAATAATAATATGTATTATTTGTCCTAATACTTTTGGCTTTCTCCTTGTTTTTCAATAAATTTTCTCTCTCTCTCTCTCTCTCTCTTTCTCACACACACCTTTATTTACAAACGTACAAGGGCATGTGTTGTTTTATTAACCTGCTCACACAAGGACTAGTCTGCACAAAGGTCTGTGTCTCGTCCCTTTTCAACTTGGCTCTTTCTTTCTCTTTCAGGGGAAGAGAAAGGCTGGCTGGACACAAGGTAAGATGACGCACTGTTCTTGCTTTCCCACTTTTTATCATTTTTTACCTAAAATGTAAATATTTTAGGTAATTTACTTGTAAACAAGTAAATATTTATAATTAGAAAATGTGGGGGCTAATTTTTTGGTAGATTTTCTTAAAATTTAAGCAACTTTCCAATATATTAGGCTAATTTTTTTTATCCGTTTGCAAAATATTATTGGTAAAAATGAACATATTTTATGAAGAATTCACATCATCTCTCTCTCTCTCTCTCTCTCTCTCTCTCT
>NW_027100726.1:718933-727205 GCF_040412425.1 Macrobrachium rosenbergii
TCTCCTCCCTAACACTGCCTCTACTCCCTATCTCACTTCCTCTCCCTCACACTCTCTCTCTCTCTCTCTCTCTTCCTTACCTGTAAGATAGTTGCTTCAATTATATTGTTCAGAATTTTTAACATTTTATATTTTACCCCTTCTCCAAGCCCCCATTCCTATCACATGCCGAAATTAGACGTAAGGGCATCGGGAGTGTTACTATTCATCTCAGCGTCCTCGAAAACCATGGGTTAGACTCAAATATCTGTCATTTTTGACATTTTATTTTTCACCCCCTCTCACCTGCCCTTTCCATCCAGGCTGAACTTGGACTTAAAGGGCATCGGGAGTGTCACCATTCATCTCAGCGACCTCGAAACTTATGGATTAGACACTAATATCTGTTGTTTTCAGTTCTTTTTACAAGTTACCAACTTCACAACCCTACCCCCCCCCCTTTTGGTGCCAGTTAAGTCTTACTCCCACAGTACTCTTTTAAAGATAGTAGGTCATAATTATGTACATCAAGTTTGGTTGCAATTGTTAAATGCTGGAACACACACACACACACATATATATATATAAATATATATATACTAGCTGACCAACCTGGCACTGCGTGGGCTAACTCTGCATGATGACCGATAAACTTTCTCTCTTTCTCTCTCTCTCTCTCACTTTTTCCCCTCTTTCTCCTTCCTAATACCCTCTCTACTTTCTCTCTCACTTCCTCTCCCTCTCACTGTCTCTCACTCGTTCTCACTTCCTCTCCCTCTCACTCTCCCTCTCCTCACTCTTTCTATCTCCGACCCTCCCTGTCTCTTTCCCCTCTTTCTTCTCCCTAGCACCCCCTCTTCTCTCCCTCTCACTTTCTCTCTGTCACCCTTCCCAACCCTCACCCCCTTTAGTACCATTGATGTGTTACCCCGACAGTATTCTTTTCCAGATAGTAAGTCATATGTATACCAAAATTAGGTATGATAAATTCGTAAAGTTACTAAGTCTATGGGCATAACCAGCCCTGTTTCAGGGAATTCCTCCCCCCCCAACTCCTTTGCTGCCCTTTGGTGCTAGTGATGTCTTGCCCACACAGTGCTGATTTCTAGAAAGTAAGTCATAGGTATACCAAGTTTTGTAGAAATTGCTGAATGCGTTTCAGAGTTATTTTAGCAAGTACACACACAGATACGTTCATATATATATATATATATATATATATATATATATATATATATATATATATATATGTATGTATAATACACTATTATACAAGGTCAGATAGGGTCATAACCTCCTTCCACATCTGTTTTAAAATCAATGTCATAATCAACTTATATCTCAAAGATACCACAGTAACAATGGCCGCTTGCTCACTGGGTCAGCACATTCTCTCTGTCTCTCATCAACTCCTCTCTCTCTCTCTCTCTCTCTCTCTCTCTCTCTCGTTATCCAAGCCACTAACTGAACCAAAGAAGAACAGCAAAACTTATCTACAAAAATATAGTTTATTCAGTAGCCTAACACTGTAAATAGACTGGAATCAAAATAGGAATGAAATGGGAATATCTGCATCCAAGAATTGTTAACCCAATTAACCGAGTAAAAAATATAAAATATTGCTATCAACGTCCACCAACTGAGTCTTTACAACAAAAGAGTCAAATAAATCAAACACGACTTTAGTCATGAAAACTCACATTCCTCTCCATTTATATTGACCTCTATTCAAGACATCTGAGGAAACAAAGAGAAAAACAATTTTTAAAAACAGGCACAGAGAAAAATAAATTGGGATGTTTTCCCACGTTACCAACCCCAAAAGAAATGCACAAAATTAAACACGAAAAAAATCAATAAAAATCAAAGAGACATAGCAGATAAAAATAAATTTGGAAAAAGATATTCGAGCATGGTAATCATTGCAAAGAATCAGTACATGTTAAAGAAAGTTAATTAAACCCATTCAGGTTTTTTGAAAATAAAGTTTCAGCTCACCTCACAGGCAAACATAAAGTCTTCCAGGAAAGCAGATCTGAGCACAAAGGATCTACTCCTGAAATGTCTAACCTGTACTCAAATTGAAGTATTCACACCTTCTATGACACACCCATGAAAGTGAACAAACAAACGCTCCAACCAGAACTTGACGACTTCTGGCGACACGGCAAGCGCACCACCCAGGGTACAGTGCCCCTTGTCTCCATGAGAAACTAGACTGATGCCAGGCCTTTGTCAGCCCTGACTCGCTGAATACGTAGGCACTGTTTCCATTTACCTTTTCCCACAATAACCTGAGAAAAAATGCTTCACTAAAACCAATGAAATATAACATATTCATCCTAAATGTTTTTCATATATATATATATATATATATATATATATATATATATATATATATATATATATATATATATATATATATATATATATATGGAAAAGGAAAGGAAAGAGGATTCAGTTAAACAGTATAGAGGGAAATCAGTTTTGGGTGGGCATGGAATGCAGTAAGTTAATTTTATATATATATATATATATATATATATATATATATATATATATATATATATATATATATATATATATATATATATATGTATATATATATATATATATATATATATATATATATATATATATATATATATATATATATATATATATGTATATATATATGTAGCCCAGTTGAGAGATAAATTCATTGCTTACCTGTTACTACAAATTCAAGACGCCCCATCTACTGGTAGCATTGGTAATGACCGCATCAAAAGGGATGCTGGTAGCACATCTCAGTACTCACTCACTCTGCATTCTCTCTCTCTCTCTCTCTCTCTCTCTCTCTCTCTCTCTCTCTCTCTCTCTCAGGTCTACAGCGAAACAAGCTTTACCCAAAATAGTTTATTTGGCAAAATCTAACATGACTAGATTGGAAGAAATAAGAGATGGAATAAAATGGAATATTAAAGTTCCCAAAAGATCAATCACATTATAGTCTTGCACTGTAACTTGCAATAGGTCAAAATAATTCAAAGTCCAGTACATTCCCAATGAGTACATCTTCAACCTCTTTCTCAGCGAAACATGAAGAAGTCAAATAAATCCCTTATTACCCAAAAGTATAAAAATAAAGATATGGGAATTCCTCCCATGTTATTCATAAAGTATCCTTAATACAATAAATGCATACAAAAACAATATAAAAATGGAGAAAAACAATCTACAGTTTGGGAAATTGAATGTGGTTCCTACCTCCAAACAACAATGTTCATAGTCTTGAACGATGAATCTCGAAACACAAAGTCTTCACCTGAAGACTTCTAATAATGTTCAATGTTGGTCTTCGAATGATTCTTTTTTCCATATCTAATCCCTGCACACCCTGGGACTCTGCCCAAAAGAAATGCACATACACACGTTTCCACTGGAACCTGGACATTTCTGGCGAACACACCCATGAAGTCATGTGACCTGTTTCCATGTCTTCAGAATATCTGACGCCACAATTTTACTTAATTAGGAAATGTGTCAGATAATAGCTACACATTCTCTCCAAGATTCTGGGAGAGTTTTCCTCCACACTTGTTAATTAAACATCCACTGTATATTGTAATTCATAACATACTTGTGACCTATGGGCTTTTCAGATGCCCGGCCACCCAAAGAGGTGCTGCCCCAAACACTAGGGAAATAGCAATTATTAATTTCCAGATTCATTCACCAAGTGAATAGCCACACCCCGGCAGGCTGGTCTTCCGTGAGGGTTTCCCACACAATGTTTTTGTGCACGACAAATACCCACTTCATGCAGGGTATGACGACAAAGGAGGTACTGATTTGGGATAGGAAAAGTTCGTCTTCCAGCATTGGAAGAAGTGGGTGGAATTGTGGCGATCACTTCCCCAAAGGTGACACTGAAACAACTTGATGGTCCCCATGAAGGTGCCACATGAAAATACGAGCAGTAGAGTTGAAGACACTCTTGCCCAGAACTCGAAACCTTGGCGACCAGTCTACAGGCCGCATCAACGAGACGGGATCCTTGTAGAAGAAACCTATCCGACGAATTATGGCACCAAATGGAGACCTCACAGCTCCCATAGAACAGTACGTTGAGAGTCTTCGTAGAGGCCACCTTGTACTCATGTTGGAACATTCGAAAGTCACAGTCAGAAGGAGTCTGGTTACATACTAACATCTCACATCCTAACCAGTCAGCGTTTATGAGCGTAAAGATACTACTCTTGCAAATATATCTATCATGAACTAAAACACATCCTGACTTACAGTTGACAGCCAAGGACTGAAACTGGTCCCCAAAAGGTACTTAGTCTCCTCACTATCCCATACTATTAGGCTACTTAGCCATTAAAACCACTAGGAAAGGCCATATGATAAAACTATGAAACGATTTCAAGTTACTAACTGGAATTTCCACAAGCAACCCCCTACTAGATACACTAACTTTTAAGATACTATAATACGATACAAATTCTCCCCAGTAAAAATTACCTGAGAACCATGGAGATATGCTGCATTCATTAAAGTCGATTCTAAAACCCGAGAGAGGTAGAATATCTCCAAAAATTCGCTCCTCAGAAGCGGCAACCACTGCCTTAACCTGTAGTTGAATTTCCAATAATATGGATTCCACTTCTTTCTCAATATTCAACAAGGTAGTTTGACAGGACGACAAAGCTATCGTAACATCTAAGTCTCCCCCCATCCAATCAACTGTGACCAATAGCCCATTTAAAGATGTCCTCAATGTCTCAAAACCCTCCCATAATTTCTCATTACTATCAAAGTTTTACCCTGGCTAGCTAATTCTGCCGATACCTGTTCAATTCTCACCAAATTAGCAATTGACATACTAGCAATCGATCCTATGATCATAACGGCTCTAATTACCAGTGGCGCAGCCCTCTTACTCCTTCTAGAAGAGACCTGAGAAGGTGAAGAACCTTAATTTGGAAGCCATGTTAAAGTCTTAATCCTATCCTGAGCCCTAACAGCTGTAGCATTAAGTTCGGTTAGCCAACCCAGTAACATATCAGACAGTTTCCGTTCGATATGCATCTCACCCAATAAATTCCTAGGGCAATTGAACTTTATTCTGGGATGCTTCAAGCACAATCTTTGCTGAACCTATATCCTCAAACTCTATATTCAAAGATACTGAGTCAGACGACAACCACACATCATAGTCTTCTTCTATAATAACACCCAGGCCTAACCTCACTACAGAATTAGCCCATGCCACGACCCCCAAATTCATGAGCAGACGAAACTTCAGCATCAAAAAAAAAAGAAGGAAGCCTAAGTTACCAGATCTCGAAACAAGAAAGAAAAAGCAAACAAAAAAAAAAAAAGAAACTCATATATCTATAAAAATCTATGGTATTTTGCACCTAATTTACCTAAGTATTGCAACACGCAAAAATGAAAAACTGAACTCGGACAATTAAAGATTTGTACAGCTCTACAGACCGACGTCCTCCCCAGTTAAAAAAAAACTACAAGTCACACCCCTTTAAAACCCATTTAAAAAAAACAGAGAGAGAAAAAAATGATCAGAAACAACAGTGCATCACAGGAATCAACCCATACGATTCCCATTAACCTGTCTTTTTAATTTTAGAAATATGTCTCAGCCGAAACACTCCCGTATTTTCATCCTGAATCACAAATCTATTCCCTTTCTTTACTTCTACAGCCCGAAAAGGACCCTCAAATTTAGGACCTGGCTTATAATTCAACTGATTTCTTTTCACAAAAACCCTATCTCCCACAGCAACTTTAACTCTATATCTGGCTTTGCATTGCTCCTTTCAACCATATCCTGAGTTTTCACTTCAAGACTCTTAGCGAGGCGTGCATATCTCTCTTCAGCAGTAGAGACTAGCTATTTCACTGTATCATCACCCGATGGAATAGGTAATAAATCAAACGTGCCCTGTACTGGGCGGCCAAATAGCACTTCATTGGGATAATTCCAATGGTATCACTAACCATAGAATTAATGCTATGCTGCACCTGTGTAATATATCGATCCCAATTTACATCATTGCCCCTACAGTCATTCTGAGAGCTTCAATTACCTTCCTGTTTGCCTGTTCACAGCCCATTAGCTTCTGGTCTATAGGGAATAATGGTGACTTTCGAATGCCCATTACATCTGCAAGACACTCCTAACGTCTTCTTCACAAATTCTCTCCCATTATCTGTAATCAGCACCTCAAGAGCCCCCATAAGAACAAATATATCCGTTAAAGAATGAGACTGCCACCTCCTCTGCTGTTTTATGCTTCAAAGGAAAATCTCTACAAACCTAGTTAATTCGTCAACAACCACCAACAGGTGCCTATGGCCATAACTAGATTCACAGAAATTGGATAACAGGTCCAAATGGACCCTAGAAAACGGGTCTGCTGGGATAGGAAATGAACCCAGTTTACAAGAAACGACCCTCGATCGCTTACACGCATTACAAACTGAACAACCTCTCACAAAATCTTCCACTGACGTGAGCATGTCCTTCCAAAAGAATTCGATATATCTTCTCAGTACCCAAATGCAGACTGCCAGACCTACAGTGAGCAATATCCAGAACCATAGGTACCGAAACTCTAAGAACAAATATTTGCGTCAGTAATCACCCCTTATCCTCACTGTTTCTCAGTCTGTATCTAATCTTCCTAACTAACAAATTTACTCTTTAACTCAAGACCTGCAAAAGGCAGCTTATAACCCTTCCTAACTAATTCCCCTCTAAGAAACGCTTTTGAGTCTGCCAAAATCTCATCCTCATCCTGTTTAGATTCTACTAAACTAATATCCCAGTCTATGCAATCTCCAGATACATAACATACAGGAGTACCATCTGCATCAGAAAAACTTCTACTAAGGGTGTCTGCTACAACGTTATGTCTTCCCTCTATATACCTAAGCTTGGAATCAAAATCCCTGATTGGCAGACACCACCAAGCTCTTTTAGGGGAAAGACCCGGCTTATTGAAAAGATCCAACAATGGCTTATGATCCATAAGAACCTCTACTTGATTGCCCATCAATAACATCTTAAAATGAACCAAACTAGACACTATGGCCGTTCATTACTACCCTGTGTCTTAAACTTCCTGCTGTAAAATGCAACCGGATGGAGTCTTCCATCGAACTTCTGCATAAGGCAGAGTGGCTGGATTCGTGATTCTTCAGTGTAGCAGCATAGGTAGGACTTGGGCATAGTCTCTCGTGTTCTGGACAAGGGGACGTCATCAGGAACAGCAAGGGTGACGTCAGCAGGAAGCAGGTAGGAGCGGGTGTCCAGGAAGTGAAGTCAGAGGAACAGACTAACAGAGTAGCGAAGGTTGGGACAAGTGGGTGTGTGTGTGTGTGTGTGTGTGTGTGTGTGTGTGTGTGTGTGGTGCCAGGGGCCTGGCGTCATAGGCCGGCATTGTACACAGATGTAAGCTACCATGGGGATACTAGTGGAGCGTCTTCAGAAGGAGGTAGGGCAGAGTGTCTATGAGCAGGGAGACACCTGAAGGGGGACTATCATTGGTTATACTAGTGGAGGGGCTTCTGAAGAAGGACTAGCATAGGTTACGCTAGCAGCGTGGTGTCTGGAGGATGACTAGCAAAGAAGGGGTTGCTGGAACCAGTATATATTCCAAGTTTGGCCCCGACCATGGTTGTATTTTGACACATTCTGACAGCTTCTCATTATTAATGGTTCTTCATTGTCCTCCTTGAAGGGTGTGTCATTAATCTGGCTAGGTACCAGGAAAGGTCATTGTTTGGCGGCCAGATAAGGATTCGAGAGGAGAGGTGACAATAGATTTGACAATTAGATGCAAGAATCAAGGGATTGGTAGGCAGCGATACAGGTGTTAGTAGGCAGAGTCACAGGTGCTGGTCTGGTCAAGAAAGGTGACCTTTTATGGCATCACAGGTAGTTTGGAAGGAGAGGAAACTCAGAAAAATGCAAAGGGCATGCGAGACTGGGGAACTGAGCACAATGGGAACAATAAAAGGAACTCTCAAAGGGGGTGTGCTACTTGCAAGCGACTGCAAAAGACATCACCTTAGGGACACATTAATAGGGTCAGGTCAGATTCAGTAATGACTTGTGGCAGGGTCCTGCATTTGATTCTTATCAGACACCTGCGCTGGCTTATCTGGCCTGTGAAAAACAGGGGAATGCTTTGGTGTGAAAACATCAGAACAACTAGTACTTCTTTCAAAATGTATGTTACTCTATTTTTCGGGAGGAAATATTTTACTTTAATTTATA
>NW_027100727.1:0-10000 GCF_040412425.1 Macrobrachium rosenbergii
TTTGTGGCTTTGTGTATCCTCTCTGAGATTGTGCTCTTTGACTGTTGATTTGTCAGGGATCATACCCGTTTTGCGGTACTGATCTGAAATATCATGTCAAAAAGAACCTTAAAAACTTCAGACCATCTTGAATTTCCTATTATTATTATTATTATTAAAGTAGTTTAACCAGACCACTGAGCTTACTTTCAGCTCTCATAGGGCTGGCCCGAAGGATTTGATTAAAATACTAGGTCAAGGCCTGAAGTCAAGCGCTAGGACCCAATAGATCATCCGATACAAAGATGAATGAATTAAAATTATATTAAAAACTGCACATAGGCACATCCTCTCATACAATAAATACATTTACTCAGACTT
This sequence comes from Macrobrachium rosenbergii, assembly GCF_040412425.1. NCBI lineage: Eukaryota > Metazoa > Arthropoda > Malacostraca > Decapoda > Palaemonidae > Macrobrachium > Macrobrachium rosenbergii. The sequence goes on from NW_027100727.1 coordinate 361, forward strand.
CCTTACATACATACTAAAACGGTATATTAAAATTCAGAATATAAATTAAACAATTTTTTAAAATTTTCTCTTTTTTGTAAAATTCAAATGTTAAAAAGGTTTTCTTACTTTTATTATTTACTTATTTTTATATTTTGTTAATTAAATTACAATTCTTCAGGAACATCAAAACGCCTTTTCTTGGAATGATAGAAAATGTTTTTAGAAAGATTCTGACAAATTTTCTTTTTTCACTGATCTATTTCCGGAAAAGTAGACATTCGTTGTCGGTCATACTTTGGACATTCACATAACACATGTCTGATGTTGATTATTACTCTGCATTCTGAGCACTCGGGAGCCGGGCCACGTGAGCTGCTCATTAAGTGCCCATGTGTCAGACGAGTATGGCCTATTCTGAGGCGTGTTAAAATTACTTGTGCGTGTCTCTCTCTCTGATATGAAGAACTCCATTTTTTAACATTAGGTTTTATTTCTTTCAGGTTCTTCATCCCATATATATTGCCATTTATTTATGATACCCATTTTTATGTGAGTTGCATAATCAGTAACAGGGATATTCACATTTGATCTTGTCATGTGAGTTGCTGCTTTAGCTGCTTTGTCTGCATCTTCATTTCCTTTGATCCCTACATGCGCAGGGATCCAACATATTTCTACATTTTTTTCCATTATTATATAATTTATGGAGATATAATTTAATTTGTTGTACTATATTATTATTTGATTTGTAAATTTGAATAGCTTATATAGCGCTTGAATCACTGAAAATCACAAAATTATTGAATGATGATTCTTTAATTATTTTTATAGCTGATGTAATTCCATACAGCTCTGCTGTAAATACAGAAGCATTATTACGAAGAGAGAACTGATAAGTTTTGTCTTGGGACACTGCAGCATATCCTACTCCGTGTTCTGATTTAGATCCATCTGTATATATTGCGTAATGTGGACCTTTTCGGTTTATATGCTCTATTGTATACTGTCTATGGTGTTCTGTTGTATATGAGTTACTTTTTGATAAATACTTGAGGTGTGTACAAATTCTCGTTTTATTCATTGTCCAGGGAGGAGGTGATTTTACTATTACAGGCACTTGTATATTTATATTCAGCGACTCAAACAATCTTCTAGCTCTAATTGGGAAAGGTGGTGGATGGTTGTTTATAAATACATCTCTTAATTCAAATATTTTTTTGGTTGGAGAATCACTAGTTTCCATTCTTAAAGCACTTTTCATTGAAGTTCTAACAATATACATACACACACATATATATATATATATATATATATATATATATATATATATATATATATATATATATATATATATATATATATATATATATATATATATAATATATATATATATATATATATATATATAATTTATATATATAAGGGAATATATATATATATATATATATATATATATATATATATATAATTTGAAATTTAGTTTTAGTTTTTACAAAGAATTTATTACAAAGATTCTCTCTTTAAGACCAAGAAAGTCCTTTGAAATTTTTGAGTCTAGGAAAAAATGTCATTTAAATTCCGACTGGGCTCTTTATAAAAGGATTTGCATGATGCTGAATCGTCAACTCCGTGGAAAAATTCAAGTGTTTTGTTTTAGTTTCGTTTGAAACAACCAGGATGTTTCACCAAACAGAAAGGCAACGGGCATCCACCCACCCTCTTCTTCATAAGAATGAAAATATTGAAATAAATAAATAAATAATAGGCAAATGATAAATAGAATATAAAGATAAATAAATCTTTGCGACTAAATCAGTCATAAATCTTAGTTAAAAAGATTAAATCTTGCTCACGAAACTAACGATCTTCTTCAGGAACAGCGTATAAATATGACAAAATTCATCTCTGTCACTCCTCTCACTCTCTTTTACAGTATATCCATTTACCCTCAAGAAGCACAATTAAATGGACTATTTACTTGGCCTCCACCCACCACTCTCATTATTCAAATAATCTACGAATAAAACAGATAAATAAATAAATAAATAAATAAATAAATAAATAAATAAATAAATAACTATGGCTAATATTTGAAAATCAAAATATATATACTCCCCAAATATATAAATATAAATATATATATATATATCGAATATATATATATATATATATATATATATATGAGAAAGAAATAGAGAGAGAGAGAGAGAGAGAGTAAAAGAGAGAGAGAGAGAGATAACAAAATTCTAAACTTTTTATGAATATTCTATTAAATCTCCACACAAAAGTTCAAAATCGTGTTATTGAAGCAATTTCTCCCCATAAAAACCGATTTAAACTGGAACTATTGACAAATGATGCTCCAAAGAGAATGAATGTTTTCACGAACAATGCTGTCTAAGATTCCATTTTGTTTGCTTCTAACTGTAATATGCCGTAAAAACGTTTTTCTATGCTCGATGACCATTTTGGTTGCAAACGCTAGTTTACAGCAATCAAGAACTCATACAAATTTAATCAACTTTTACTGCCATCGCACTCCAAAAATTCTTCTCACCTTGACTGGATGGGCTTTCTTCTTCAAGTCTTGTCCGCCCCTTATATACACATAATATATATATTACTTTCTCTGTCTCCTACTTTCTCTTTGTCACCCATTCTCTCTCCACACTCTCCTCTCCTTTGTGTTCCAGACAACTGTCATTACACATACGAAAACGTTTTTTATATATATATGCAACGCTATAGCAATCAAGAATATCAATCAACTTTTTATATATATATATATGACTATATATATATATATATATATATACTTTATATATATATATATATATCTATATATATATATATATATATATATATATACATATATATATATTTATATATATATATATATATATATATATATATATATATATATATATATATATATATATACATATTTATACATATAAATATGCATACACACATATATATACACTGTAAGAAATGTGGAAATACACAGAAGTATCTAAAAGGTAAACAAAGGAAGGTAAAAGGCAAGACCAGAGTGTTTTAAAGCAGGAGGAGGTCAGGTGGAAAAATGGAGAAAGACTGCTAGCTGGAATGAATATATACATGGCTCGCAAATGCTAAGATGGAGGAGGGGAGAGTGACCGACAAGAAAGAAAGAAAGAAAGAATCTGAAAGTGAATCATGAAGCAAGAGACAGACAGAGAGCGGATTTTTTTCTCTAGACCCATAAAATGTTACGCGAAGAAAATCAATGTCAATATATATACATATAAATATAAATATAAATATAAATTATATATATATATATATATATATATATATATATATATATATATCGATCGATAGATACATAGACGGCTGGGTAGATATATTTTGGCAAGTCACAAGAAATATATCTTTATGAATTTCTGGACGCCATCGTAAATTGGCTGGTTTCAAGCTTTTTTCGAACACACACGCACACCCAACACATAGAGAGAGAGAGAGAGAGAGAGAGAGAGAGAGAGAGAGAGAGACAGACAGACAGAGAGAGAGAGAGAGAGAGAGAGAGAGAGAGAGAGAGAGAGAGACCTAAAAATTACGTCTCGAATCTGATCATTGTAAAATAAAAAATTTTCACATTAGTTGAAAGTAAATCTCTAAGTACAAAACTAAAGCAAGGTAAAACCAACTGGGTTAAACCTTAACCCTTGAGGTTTAACCTCAGCTCAGGCTTAAAAAAATGGTCAGGGTAATATAAAAAATTAAGATAAAATATGACATTAAACACTTTACCTAATAAATTTAGGCGCGGCGCCAACTTCGGAAAGATGGTTGATAGATAACTCCTACTAAATGAAAATTTTATTCTCGTGTAATTTGAAAATATATTTGTAAACCCATTTCAGGAGTAAGTCGTCCTGTGAAATAAAATGTCCTATTTCCTCAACAGAAAATTGTGTTATTTACCAGAGGTACGAAATTCTATTCATGTTTTAATTGATGCCGAGTGGAGTGCGAGAAAACTCGTTTTTCATGAAAATCTTCCAAAGGGTATATATAAAGTATCCCAGCAATATTATGGAGCTTTTCCTTTCATATCTACCAGTAATCTGTTATAAGAACAACACCGTTCACCTCGAATATCTTTCGTCGTTGTATATATATTGAGAATTTCACTGAAAGTATAAAAATACTAGATTATATTAGATTACAAAAAAATTATAAACATATATCACGAATAATAAGTGTTTCATGCCAACACCCAAAAAATTACGTAAATAAAATGCAAAAAGAATTAATGTGAAAGTAATATGTTTCTGTAGAGTGCTACTGTATATATTTCATTAATAAAAAAAACAAAATTTTGACATACCTACATTCCCATGAAAAAGCAAAAATCCTAAGAGAAGAGCAAGCAAGCAAGCAACAAATTGAATCAATGAAAGCACTGACGTTATTGCCTTCCGCCCGATTTCCTTCCAATCTGGGTGACCAGACAACGGGCCAAACTGCCTTTGCGAGAACTCCAGTTTAGTCCCTCTGACATTACCAAAAAAAAAAAAAAAAAAAAAAAATCCCGTTTATAAGTCATTTATTACAACAAATGAAATCAAGCGGATTAATTTCAATTTACATGAAGCTAAATACTTCTCTTTATCGTAAATACTGAACGAGATTAATCGCCGCAGACTACTCCACTGACCTTAAAAATAAAGAAAATTTTAGAGTAATGATACATTCTTCCATTTGCCGCGAAGTATCGTCACGGCATCAGGATGCAGTTTCCAGTTTCAGTTGTATCTTGTTAAACTTCTTCTTCTTCCCAGGAAATTCAAAAGTCTGGTAACTTTCGTCTACAAGTATCGTGCAAATACCATTTGAAAAAGATCACCCGTGCAATTTTTAGTTTTCTGAAAAGAAAACTATTGTGCCGGCTTTGTCTGTCCGTCCGCACTTTTTCTGTCCGGCCTCAGATCTTAACAACTCCTGAGGAGGCTACAGGGCTACAAATTGGTATGTTGATCATCCATCCTCCACTCACCAAACATACCAAATTGCATCCATCTAGCCTCAGTAGTTTTATTTTACTCAAGGTTAAAGTTAGCCATAATCGTGCTTCTGGCAACAATATAGCCACCGGGCCCGTTGGTAAGTTTTCACGGCCGCGGCTCATACAGCATTATACTGAGACCACCGAAAGATAGCTCTATTTTCGGTGGCCTTGATTATACGCTGTAGCGGCTGTCCATAAAACTCGATTGCGCCGAAGAAACTTCGGCGCATTTTTTTACTTGTTGTTTATGTTATTACTGATATATTCATGAAATCTGCGTCCATTTTACCCAAAGGTAATGTGCAAAATATACAGACATTTCAAGGAAGGTCGTTAAGCTGGGTTTAACACCAAAAGTGTGAACCTTTCTGCGTAGGAAGAACAATCCTGATAATGCAGCACTTGACTAAGAACAAATAAGGATGCGACCCACCCCAACCCCCAGCCACTCTACAGAGGACGATGAGACAGAGAACGATAGAAAAAGAAGCAGGGTAGCACGAGTAAGAGGTTGAGGGTAAGATGGCAAATACTATAATTATGAGGAGATAAAACAGGGAAAAATTAGAGACGGGTTATCGTAAGACGGTGAAGCAAAGGGACGATAAAAGCAGAAGGTAACAAGAGGAGAATGGAAGGGAACACATTAAAGATAAGCAAAAAAAACACAAGACCAAAGGAAAAATAAATAGAAAGTAACAAGAGGAGAATAGGAGGGAAAAAATTCAAGATGAGCCCCCAAAAAAATTACCAACCCAAAGGAAAGGTAAATAAAACAATACAAAAAAGGTTACAGCAATATGAGAATGAAAGATGAAGGTGCAAGAAAAAGGTTCAGGAAGAGAGAGAGAGAGAGAGAGAGAGAGAGAGAGAGAGAGAGAGAGCATTAAAATCTTCTTGAGAGCTTCACAGAAGCAAGTCTAGAGCAATATCCAGGTTCTGACCTAAAATGACGGTTGAATGAGCTGAAACTCAGCGTCGTTCGGTAATTCATCTTAACGACTGAAAGGAAGGAGAATAAGATAATAATAAAGAGAAGGACAGAGAGTAATGAAGTGATAAAGGAGGAAGATAAAATAGAGAACGATAAGGAAGAAGATTTAAAGGAATTTACCGAAAGAGTGGAGAAAATCTAAGACTGAAAGATTGGGCACCATACTCTTTGGAAGCTTGAATTTCAAGTCGATGGCCCCTTTGGTGGGCTTGTTCCATATAAACAGGGTTCATCTCATGAATAATAAATAATAATAATAATAATAATAATAATAATAATAATAATAATAATAATAATAATAATTCATGGCAAACTGGGAGAGACTAATAGGTATGAAGAGACTGCATTCTTGCGAAATAATAACAAATACTCTTTTTGGCATTTGAGCTCACAATTTTTGGCATTTCGAAGACCACAACATTATTTTCATTTTTTCTGCGAATTAAAGAAGTCCATTAACCAGCAGCCAATAGTTACCACAGCATCCAGTGGACGAACACTGCAGATGATAACTTCATTATTGATGGTGCATTAAGGTATATTACGCAGTAACTCGTAACAATAACAATTCTTTTATTGTATAAATTAAATGTAGGTGTTACTTATACACATCTTCTGGTTCCGATATATATATATGATATATATATATATATATATATATATATATATATATATATATATATATATATATATATATATATATATATATATATATATATCAAATAGTCCTTTTTGCAATGGTTTGCTCTCTTATGGGCACTACCGGCTTTTCGTGAGTTCTTGAGAGAGAGAGAGAGAGAGAGAGAGAGAGAGAGAGAGAGAGAGAGAGAGAGAGAGAAGTTTAACAGCCTTCGATTGGCGTTCTTTCTGATTCCCTTCATCCGGAGTGAAATCTAGATTTCGTTTCCTGAGCAGCCAGGGTAGAGGAAATTCAGCTATTTTCTTGTGGTCTTTTTCTCAGCTGTTTTGGAGACGAGGGGAAACATGCAACAATTGTTGGTTAATTATCATCTTTCTAAGCCCTGACATTAACAGTTTCAATAGAATCATTGGGACAGCCTTACAACCTGCGGGAAACATTTATACAGAGCTGATGAGGAAATAGATGAACCATGAAATTTAAGCTCTTAGCCAAGGCACATGTAGCTATTCAGGACCTTTATTCGCATGAAATATCAGCGCTTAACATCAAAAGACTACTGTCTTTAATAAAATTAATAATACAAAAACCCAATTTTCAGTTTTTCATATAACTATAACCCTTATTTTCCATCATCATATTTCCCACACACTTGATTTTTATCTGTCCTCCTTTCGAGTAAGACATCAGACAGACAGACAGACAGCCCAGAGTGAAACGGAGAGAAAACGTGACCTCCTCTTGCTGGAATAATAAAATGTCCGACCTGCGAAAGGCAGAACACGGGCGAGAGATTCAAGGCTTGACAAAACTCTTAAATTCAATGAGACATCCACTGAACTAAATCTTTGCGAGAAGGAAAAGTTCTTAGTGGCTGAAATCTTGTTTCAGTAGTCTCCCTGCTGATGAGAGAGAGAGAGAGAGAGAGAGAGAGAGAGAGAGAGAGAGAGAGAGAGAGAGAAATAATTTTCTTTAGGAATTTAAAAGGAGGCGGCACAATTTTGCCATCCAAAGGGCGAAGTACACTGTGTATAAATGACAGAAATTACAGGCGACGCAGGAGGAGAGGAGAGGATAATAAAACTGAGCGAAAAAGACTTGGTGGACATTTTTGACTGAAGTCTGCAACACTAGAGTGGTAACTTTCTTGTACGGGTTTTGGACGGGGGAGGGAGATAGTGGTACCATTAAGGAAAGGAGGCAAGACGGAAGGGTGGAGGCTACGGCTATAGCAAGGACAAGCTCTCTCTCTCTCTCTCTCTCTCTCTCTCTCTCTCTCTCTCTCTCTCTCTCCCTTATTTTCGAGAACAGGAAACACAGTTTTCAGTGGTATTGTTCTTGGAAGAGATAGATGCTGGTACACATAAAGAATGTGCACTATTATATTTAATTTTTTGTATACGAATGATCATTTACGGTTGATAAACTTCTTGCTTTTACTTTCCATCATTCAAAACAGGTCAGCCTAGGTCAGCTGTGTATTATTATTATTATTATTATTTTTTTATTATTATTATTATTTTGAGATTGCTCCTCAGAGCTCTGAATCAAATAAAACGTGTAAAAAATGCGCAGAAGCTTCTTTAGCGCAATCGAGTTTTCTGTACATCGTATAATCAAGGCCACCGAAATTAGATCTCTTTCGGTGGTCTCGGTATAATGCTGTATGAGCCGCACCCATGAAACTTTAACCACGGCCCGGTGGTGGCCTGGCCTATGTCGTTGCCAGATGCACGATTATGGCTAACTTTAACCTTAAATAAAATAAAAACTACTGAGGCTAGAGGGCTGCAATTTGGTATGTTTAATGATTGGAGGGGGATGATCAACATACGAATTTGCAGCCCTCTAAGCTCAGTAACTTTTAAGATGTGAGGGCGGACAGAAAAAGTGCGGACAGAAAAAAGTGCGGAAGGACAAAGCCGGCACAATAGTTTTCTTATCAGAAAAATAAAAGGAAAAAACAATAAAATTATATGGAACAAAAACTCACGCGCATCACATGTACCACCACAAACATCCGCCTTGAATTGTATAGAGCGGAACAAATACTAAATAGGCTGAATAGACAGTTTTTAACAGGACTGATATTCATCAAGCTGTATTCTAGAGTTCTTGAGTCAAGATATAAAATTTTGCCCAAGCAGTTATAATACCATGGATAATTTAACAGTAAAAAAGACAATTCTGTCGAAAATTTGGTAAAGCATAATGGCTTTTATTCTGACTAAATGTGTTTTAACAGAAAGCTGGATTACCAGAATTAGCTATTTCTCATTTCAGGCAAATAAATCACAAATAAATCATTGTCCAATAACGATAACGGAAAAAAAATTAATAAACATTAACAGCCTGTATACGTATACTACGAGTGAGTACACCCGCATACATACCAGTGATTACACCCAAACTTCATGAAGTCCAGTTATATGACAGTTTTCATGTTTCTAAGTGAAAAAATATATCGGGAAAGAGGCTTATTAATAGTTAATTCAAATTCAAAAAGAAAAAATATTTATATAAATATATATATATACATGCGTGTGTTGTGTGTGTGTATATGTCATTTGATTTTCTTAGCGACTTAATATCGGCAATAAGGCCAAGCGTCAGCTGCATCTACAATGAGATGGCTGTTGAAAATTGATAGGAAAATCAAGATTGCTCTGTCAGTGCAAAGGACCTGGCCTAAATCTCTTCGCGACTTGACTTCTCTCTGTGAATCAATCCAGGGTACAATTGAAAACATTGCATTAATTACATCATAAAACAATACACTGAACTCTCTGATGATAAAAATGACCCCAATTAAAGATTACAGTCATTATTTCATAAAACCATATAATGAATTCATTAATAATAAAAAACTGTTTCACATTATGACGAAGTGCTTCGATGAAAATCTAAATGGATGCTGTAAGTTGTCTGAAACGACTTAACAATATTCTAAAGGGAATAACACAATCTCAAA
>NW_027100727.1:15000-27500 GCF_040412425.1 Macrobrachium rosenbergii
TACCCTGGAAGAATTGTCTGTCAAGACAGAAAATTTATGCGTTTCCTTGAACAGAAAGCAAAATTAAATCTTCAAAGATGAAAGTGCATTCATTCCTATCAATCATTTTCTGAACACAACTATTCAATAATCTCTAAGAATCTTATAGCACGACTGACACAACTAAATATAAACCATTATGATTTGCTTTCTATTTTCCCATTTTAGTTATCACTGTCAGAGCAGGGGCAGACGAGGTAATAATTTCCTTGCGTTTATCAATAATTCTTTACTAATTAATGTGTCCTGATTAGAGAGAGAGAGAGAGAGAGAGAGAGAGGTTACTTACTAACCACCGGAATTAAGGTCATATATATACTGACCTTAATTCCAGTGGTTTGGAATAATTCCTTTCATTTCGTGGACAAAAGAAAATTTCCACTGGTCCATCACGGCAACTGAAACACGTAATGGGGTAAATGATTTTGTGTTTCCATTTTTTGTATTAGATTTTTCCTCTTTTACCACGAGAGGAAAACGGGGTGAGTAATGAAAGTTAGATAAAGAGAGGGAAGGATCAGGAGTTTCCACTTTCAAACATTTCATGAACCTTCACCAGAGGAATTACTTCTGCTCACTGGAGGGTCGCATGAAAGTTTAGAAAGTCATCTGACGATAACAGTAAAAGTAATAGTGTTCATATCGATATAAACTGCTGCAGCAAAATCACTATTAATGCAGATCATGGATGAAATATTAATAACTACACTGATCTTCAGGATATACACTATAACGGGAAAATATAGTTCTGAATAAATTTCATACCTAAATATTTCTAAATGAAAAACAAGACCAATCAAATTATTTTGGACAGGTGATCTACAAGTCTGAAGAATACTCCTCCTATCTTCTTCTTCTTTTAACGTGCTTTATTTCCATTTTTGTATGGGGTAAGCACGATGCCTTCTTTTGAAGGACTTTTTGATTTGGCTTTGGGGTAGACCGTAGTCTCGATCGGCTGGCCTGCCTGACATCGCTTAGACCCCGGTAGCGTATGGTACATGTATCATACCAGACCCAACGCCCTTCTCCCAGCAGCGAGAAGTTGTTGCGCGGGTAGGTCGAGAGTTCGAGACATGTGAGGTGTTTGTTATGTTTTTAGCTGTTGTAGTGGCTTTGTTTTGTGTGTGTATTTAGTCTGTTACACCCATTTGCTTTTTAAGCAAACCTATCCGTTGATTACATACATAATCCCGGGGTGTCTACACGGATAGCAAAGTGTCCGCCTCTCTGATCAGTCGGCTGCGGATTTGAACCCGCGCCACAGACCTCTACGAAGTCCGAAGCTGCTGCTGTAACCGACTGTGCCATTGAGGAAAAAAGAATACTCCTCCTATAATTGGTTATATTTTATATATGTATACATATATATATATATATATATATATATATATATATATATATATATATATATATATATATATATATATGTATATATATATATATATATATATATATATATATATATATATATATATATATATATATATATATATATGTTTTGTGTGTGTGTTAATCGTCTCAAGAGTGTCGAATGAATCTTTAGTGATTAAACAGTGATCAGAAACAAACAAGTTCATACAGATACATACGGAAACAACATCCTAATAAAATCCCCGATTCACCTCGGAATAAAAAGTATGGAATAACAACGAATAAAACAGAGAAAAACATCAATTTATGGGAGGTAATAAAAGCTATTACAAGGATAAAAACAAATCCTGGGAGAGAGAGAGAGAGAGAGAGAGAGAGAGAGAGAGAGAGAGAGAGAGAGAGAGATTAGGTGTCTTTATATTTACTGTGTGTGTGTGTGTGTGAACGCCTGGTCATCATCATTTGATCCGTCTCCTTATTTCATTCAGCAAATATGAAAAAAAAAAAAATTAGTCTATATCATTAGAATCCTATCTTTCGAATTCCTAACATTTGCGCAACAACCGTTTTCGTTTTATCTCCCTTTCGGGCGTTATTGCCCATTCCACCTTACGGTTTATGTTGGTCCGCCTGTCAGGTGATCCTTAAACGAGTGGCAATAAACTCTGCTTATACTGTACCTGCCCCCAAAACATTTACAGGCTGGTTTGTGATTGGTGACAATGGACATGGTCACGGACCTCAGACAGGCAGAGAGAGAGAGAGAGAGAGAGAGAGAGAGAGAGAGAATCTTGTTAATGTGACTGCTAAACATGAATAACAACTCTTCTGTCTATAACATTTTGGTTTTTTCATTCGTTCAACAGGGTTATCACCCCGCTATCTCTCGTTTTCTTGATGAATTATTTTCACTTACTTTCGTTTTCGCAACAATGACCATCTATATATATATATATATATATATATATATATATATATATATATATATATATATATATATATATATATATATATATATATATGTGTGTGTGTGTGTGTGTGTGTGTATACGCACACACACACACACACACACACACACACACACACACACAGTATATATATATATATATATATATATATATATATATATATATATATATATATATATATATATATATTACACCAGAGGGTACAACTAAATTTGCAGAGTAATTACATTATTGGTATCCGACTCAATCAATTTTTAAACCTCTGTAATAAAACAACAATTGATTCATAAAAATACAATGCACGAATACACACTCAAACACACACACACACGCATAGAACAGGCTAATTTTTTGTTAATGTCAATGTATAAAGATGTTTTTCTCCACCTCAAGTGCAACAACTGATCACCAAACACACCAAGATCCTCTTCTTGCATCAAAAGCAATTTCTGAAGCAATCAATGAAACGTAGTGAAGAATTTGCCTTCCTCCTGAGCTCGTCTGCCTTTCCTTCACGCGCGCAAATACATCAATGAATACATACGCACGTTTACATGTACATACATATATACACAAATAGCTTCATGTATACAGTATACACATTGTATATATATAATGTACACTAAACCTCAAACCATAACTTGATATGTATCCACACCTATTCACGATATCTCTCTCGAGAGCACTAGTGAAAGATATCTCTCTCGATATCTTTCACTAGTGCTCTCGTGTCTGAATAATTACATATTTTGTCTCACTCGGCAAGACTCTCTTCTCTCTCTCTCTCTCTCTCTCTCTCTCTCTCTCTCTCTCTCTCTCTTGTCTATTGGAATTATATGGATTACGTTTTCTTTGAGCTCAAAGCGAGGGTTCCTCATGCTATCAGGAAGCTCTGAGACAGCCCTTCCAACATTTTACTCTTCGGAAAACGATATTTGTCCCGCTCTGCAAATTTCAACTGTTTCTTTCTTTCACCTGCATGCATGCAATGGTGTATTATTACTGTATATTTTTCACCTTTTTTCCTTTACTTTTTCATTTGCATTAGCAATAGTAAAGGGCATCTGGTTTCCGATCTCATGCATATTGAGGTTACATGATATGGAATGCAAGTTGTCATGTATGTCTGAGGCCTGATTAAGTTATATCTCTATGACTTTTTAATAGATAGACTGATGCCAAAAGTGAATGATGGAAATTAGATGCCTGTGCAAAGCTGTATAACGCGAAAACATGTCGTGAAGTATTCAAAAAGGTTCATGCCTGCCGACGTTAGAGATTAGGTTGAGGATAGTCATAAGAAACTTCAGATATCCACAAAAGTGTGAGTAAATGTTTAAAGCTGCTCACAGTCTAGGAGAGCAAGAGTAAGTTTCTGAGGGTAAATGGCACACACTTCCTTTTGCTTCCAGCGAGTGCTAACGCACTTGTGCTATCTGTAACTTTCTGGTGACACTTTCAATATTTTAAGCTACTTCATCCTGCTCGCATGGGTGAAACCTTGAAAGGACAGACAAAAACTTGTACTTTGCCTTGTTTGACAAACATGGTATAATTATATATATATATATATATATATATATATATATATATATATATGTGTGTGTGTGTGTGTGTGTGTGTGTGTATAGATAGATAGATAGGTAGATATATATATATATATATATATATATATATATATATATATATATATATATATATATATATATATATATATATATATATACGAGTATATATAATTTTTTTAATGTTCCAAAGGGATATGTTAAGACGTCAGCTACTGCTACATTGACATACCACAGCAACTCTGGATGAAGGCCTAATAGTCCAGGCAAGCAGGGTGCCATCTTCGCACAGTGTGGATGCCCGCGAAGGAAAGCAAGCCTTTCAGATGCTACTGGAACACACTTACGCAGTAAGGGGGGAGTCTCACCCCCTAAGAACTACCAGAAACCATAAGCAAACGCCACCAACGACCCACCAGCAATGGACAGCGAAATACAGGCTTCATTCTCCTTTCCTACAAGAGGCTATAGGATGCCCACACCAGCATCCTTCGTAGCCAAGCGTAAGAGATACGTACATGCCTGTGGAAAGGCAGGCCTAAATATGACAATAACCGAAGCCTAACAACCTAAGCCAAGACAAGTAGAAGGAGTGAAAACCACGCCCACGCATCACGCCCCTGTAGGTAACTAACAAGGAGAGCATGGGATGGCAACTTGGAAGTAATGGGTACCCACCCCTGCACGCTTCTTGCCGCCTACACCACCAACATGGGAATGAGAGAAGCCAGCCTAGAGAAATTCAGTATTCACATGATGTCTCACACACACACACACACACACACACACACACACACACACACATCATTGTTTTAGGATTGTTAATGCTGTAACATTCAAAACTTGTAATTTTTGTACATACACAGCGGTGGACATTGAATGGATATTAACGGGAAAAATATACCACGAATATTTTCTCCTTGTTTTTGAGAAGCATGCCTCAAAAGAAAAGAATGTACAGATACATCCGAGCATAAAAAAAGTCTTTGTTAATATGTTTATATATATATATATATATATATATATATATATATATATATATATATATATATATATATATATATATATATATATATATATATATTTGTGTGTGTGTGTTGTGTGTGTGTATATATATATATATATATATATATATATATATATATATATATATATATATATATATATATATATATATATATATATATGAATGAAATCTTATGTTTGGTTTGTAAAATATAACAAACAATTAAAGAAGTTTTTAAAGGTCGACAGAAAAAAACACCATAAACAGAACGTAAGAAGACATTAAAAGAATATGGACACACTGCCATAAATGCCTCTATAATTACGAACATTTCATAAAAATGACAGGTAATTTAATGTTTAAAATTAAAAAAAATTAGAGCGAACCAAAAAAGCGGAACGACGCGTCGCGAGCAAAGAAAGTCATTATTATAGATTACCCATCCACCGTAAAGCCGTTAAAATAAGTCTTTGCATCGACCACTGTTAATGACCATTTAATCCTGTTCTTTTAAATAGTGGACAATATTACCCATAGGCATTCAATGATTGGATCTCATTATAGGTAATGAACAGCTCTTTCGGATCGATATCACCGGGATGATGCGAACAAAACAAATGAATATTGTTGCTTTTCCCCCCTCATAAAATTTTTAGGAAGTTAACAATGAGATACGTACTTTATATATATCCAAGTACTTTTCAACTGTAATGACTACTCGCTTATATCTATCTCTGCAGTGTTCACTAATGAGCAGCTACTCTCCTCTTCTGTTGTTTGTTAGCATACTACAGCGCTTCAACTAGGACAATGCCAACTGATATCTTAATATTTCAGACACATAACAAAATGTATGCAACGAAACAAATATGCAAAATAACGAAACCGCATCAGCAATTGTTTAATTTCTGGAGAGAGAAAGACTATTACAGACGGGACGCTTCCTACAGAAAGAGTGTACATTATTAGCATGTCGGATATGCATGTTTGTATTCCCATTTTTCGTCTGTACATTTTGTTCATTATATGTGTGGATCTTTAACACATCTTACTGACTTACAAATATGCAAACAGACTGGCAGTCACTTTATTACATATATATATATATATATATATATATATATATATATATATATATATATATATATATATATATATATATATATGAATGTACTGTATGTGTGTATGCATGTATGTATAATTTACTTTTTTCAGTGAGATCTATAAGTAACAAATCTACATTACAGGAAAAACTTCGTAGACCATTAAACAGCATTTGAAAGGCACGCAGGAGACGAAAAAAATACCAATAAAAAGGAAGAATCACACACTTAAACGAATGCAAGTAAACAGCAAACCTTTAATTTGCTTGTAATGTTAACTGAAGAAGGAAAAATAAACGAAATATATATATATACATATATCATCTAGCTACTTACCGTACTGGGAATAAAAAACAAAGCCAACCATTACTCCTTGACATTGCTAATGACCATTTCATCTCATCTCTGACAGCAGTGGACAGCCGCTATCGCTATCTCAGTGACCAGGTCTCATTCTGACTGCGAAGTGACTATTACAGTCGACGTCATCGGGATGTTTTCGACGGAGAGAACGGAGATTGGGTTTCATCCTCCTGGTTTTTGGGATACTGAAGACTGGGATTCACGTCAAAGTACTTATTGGTTACTTTTAATACTCCGTTAATTATGAGTAATGTCCTGTAACAAGTTACTCTGCTCTTACTGAACATCGACCAAGAGTGGTTATGAATCATTTTGAAAGAGTGAATACCTTTTTCAGACCAACCCTCTTAGAATACGGCAGAGCAGAACTTTGGATTGGACTATAACACTACAATTAATATTCCAAATTAGTTGCTAGAGATTGATTCCTAGGGAATCTGATCCTCATCACGAACAGACAAACAAGCGCTATAGTCAACATTTTTATTCCACCGAAACGCAATAGAGGCAAAACACCAAAACTTGTTTTGCCTCTATTCGACCTAAATCAGGGGGAAAACACCAAAACACAAGTTTTGGTGTTTTGCCTCTATTTTAGGTCGGAAATGGCTTAGTGTGTTAAAGCCGAAACGCATTAGAAGCCAAACACCAAAACTTTTGCCCCTATTTTACATCGAAAATGACTTAGTATATTAAAGCCGAAATGTGATAGCGGCAAAACACCAAAACATAGGTCTTGGTGTTTTGCCTCTATTTTAGCTCGAAAATGGCTTAGTGTTTTAAAGCCAAAACGCAATAGCGGCAAAACACCAAAACAAAAGTCTTGGTGTTTTGTCTCTATTTCAGGTCGAAAATGGCTTATCGTATTAAAGCCAAAACGCAATAGAGGCAAAACACCAAAACATAATTTTTGGTGTTTTGCCTCTATTCGACCTAAAACAGAGGCAAAACACCAAACCATAAGTCTTGGTGTTTTGCGTCTATTTTAGGTCGAAAATGTTTAGTGTGTTAAAGCCGAAACCCAATAGAGGCTTGCCTCTTATTTTAGGTCGAAAATGGCTTAGTGTGTTAAAAGCCGAAACACAATAGTTGCAAAACACCAAAACATAAGTCTTGGTGTTTTGCCTCTATTGTAGGTCGAAAATGGCTTAGCGTGTTAAAGCCGAAAGTCAATAGAGGCAAAACACCAAAACATAAGTTTTGCTGCTTTGCCTCTATTCAACCTAAAACAGAGGCCAAACACCAAAACGTAAGTTTTGGTGCTTTGCCTCTATTCAACCTAAAACAGAGGCAAAACACCAATGCTTTGCCTCTATTCAACCTAAAACAGAGGCAAAACACCAAAACATAAGTTTTGGTGCTTTACCTCTGTTCAACATAAAACAGAGGCAAAACACCAAAACATAAGTTTTGGTGCTTTGCCTCCATTTTAAACAGAGGCAAACACCAAAACGGTTTTGGTGCTTTGTTAAAAAGAGGAAAAAACACCAAAACATAAGTTTTGGTGCTTTACCTCTGTTCAACATAAAACAGAGGCAAAACACCAAAACATAAGTTTTGGTGCTTTGCCTCTATTCAACCTAAAACAGAGGCCAAACACCAAAACGTAAGTTTTGGTGCTTTGCCTCTATTCAGCCTAAAACAGAGGCAAAACACCAATGCTTTGCCTCTATTCAGTTAAAACCAAACACCAAAACTTACGTTTTGGTGTTTTGCCTCTGTTTTTAAAAAGAGGTAAAACACCAAAACATAAGTTTTGGTGCTTTACCTCTGTTTTAAAACAGAGGCCAAACACCAAAACGTAAGTTTTGGTGTTTTGCCTCTATTGTTAAAACAGAGGCAAAATGCCAAAACGTAAGTTTTGCTGCTTTGCCTCTATTCAACTTAAAACAGAGGCCAAACACCAAAACTTACGTTTTGGTGCTTTGCCTCTATTCAACCTAAAACAGAGGCAAAACACCAAAACATAAGTTTTGGTGTTTACTCCTGTTCATTTTGGCAAAACACCAAAACGTAAGTTTTGGTGCTTTGCCTATTCAATTTAAAAACAGAGGCCAAACACCAAAACATAAGTTTTGGTGCTTTGCCTCTATTCAACCTAAAACAGAGGCCAAACACCAAAACGTAAGTTTTGGTGCTTTGCCTCTATTCAACCTAAAACAGAGGCCAAACACCAAAACGTAAGTTTTGGTGCTTTGCCTCTATTCAACCTAAAACAGAGGCCAAACACCAAAACATAAGTTTTGCTGCTTTGCCTCTATTCAACCTAAAACAGAGGCCAAACACCAAAACATAAGTTATGGTGCTTTGCCTCTATTCAACCTAAAGCAGAGGCAAAACACCAAAACATAAGTTTTGGTGCTTTACCTCTGTTCAACCTAAAACAGAGGCAAAACACCAAAACATAAGTTTTGGTGCTTTGCCTCTATTCAACCTAAAACAGAGGCAAAATGCCAAAACATAAGTTTTTGTGTTTTTCTTCATTTTAGGTCGAAAATGGCTTAGTGTGTTAAAGCCGAAACGCAATAGCGGCAAAACATTGAAATATAAGTCTTGGTGTTTTTTTATTCTATTTAACAGAGGCGAAACAAAGTTTTGGCTCTATTTTAGGTGTTAGCGTCTTAAAGCCGAAATTTCAATAGAGGCAAAACGCCAAAACATAAGTTTTGGTATTTTGCCTCTTTCAACCTAAAACAAAGGCAAAACGCCAAAACATAATTTTTTGTGTTTTGCCTCTATTTTAGGTCGAAAATGGATTAGTGTTAAAGCCGAAACGTCCCAGTGGAATAAAAATGTTGACTATAGCGCTTGTTTGGCTGTTCCTGGTATTCCAAATCACATAGGAAATGAAATGTGAGAACCAATATGCAAAATTCAACAGACACATGATAACGTTCACTAATAGGTCCTAAAATTAGGCCATGGAGCTAGAGAAGGCATTCCACAGCTTACTGGGCTTAACGGGAAAACTGTTTGGAATATAATCAGATCTGCAAAAGATAAGGCCTCTAACAATGAAAAAGCATGCTATTGTAGGTGTCTTCACAAACGCTTTGAGGATAAAAGAAATAAATAAATTTCGAAGTAAGGAGAAGACCAGATGTGTTTGGTCAACGGAAGCTAAGAATCATGAAGAAGTCTATAGCAGGCGATGAGTACTGTTCCCTCAGGAAGCGCGAATAAAAGCCCTTGAATATGATATCAGTATAGCACGGGGGTTTTAGAAGTTACCTTTAACGTACGAAAGTATTAATTTAAGATATGAAATATAGCAGTCCTTTTCTTAAGAAAAGGAACTTAAGATATGCGTCAGCTAACGCAGCCTTCCTGTGTAAAATTTACTAGAAAACGCCTGATTTCACAGTCTCAAAGAAGAGGTTTATCCGTAATCACAATTCCCATCGTTACTCTCACACTAATTCGGTGGAAGAAGTGTGTACACAGAGCTGTTTCAAATATAAACACCCAGGCCCTGTAGGAGGGAAATGCCTCAGTGCACCTAATGCGGTACACTGTAGGCATTATTTGAGGTTCTTTGCAGCGTGCCTTCGGCCCCTAGCTGCAATCACTTTCATTCCTTTCACTGTACCTCCTTTCACATTCTTTCTCCCATCCTACTTTTCACCCTCTCCTAATAATTGATTCATAGCGCAACTGCGAGGTTTTCCTCGTGTTACATCTTTCAAAGCTTTACTGTCAATTTCCGTTTCAGCGCTGAATGACCTCATAGGTCCCAGTTTTGGCCTTTGGCCTAAATTCTATATTAAAATCAATTCAACTCAACTATGACCAGGTTAATTCAAAGACGATGGCAGAGAGAGGTTCGTCAGTAACCGTAATTCCCATTGTTGCTCTTATAATGAATTCAGTGTAACAAGTGTGTACATTGAACTATTCCAAATCTATCACTACCAGATCTATCACTGTCCCCAGGTTACATCAAATACTCACATAAGCAACAACATGTGAACGTCTATAAACCAGCCAATAAATGTACAAAGGAGAAAGATACATTATCAGAAAATGTGATGTGAACAGTGCAGTTAATTAGGACAAATTATTATAACATTAAGTATGGCTTGCTGATGTTAGCCCAGGCAAACTCTGCATTTTCATGAAAGCACCACATAGCTAGGACGTATTAATTGTATTGCAATTAAAAGTGACTGGATGCGATCGGTTCTTTTACTTGGATATCTATGCCTGTAAAGTGTTTAAAGACCGTTCTTTGAAAGAAGGACATTAGAAAAAACACTCGCATTGCTTTAGGTCATCAGTAGAATTGGTTTATGCAAAATTCTGTGAGGATTACAACAACCAGCTACAAATATCTGGCAATTTGAGAAAGGATCAGGATAAACAGATAATCCTCCTACAAATATTTTAATTTTTCTTGTTCTATTAAAGCTGCACTAAGCTTAAATAACTCGATAGACGTGAGAGACAATGGAAGGGGCGATGAAAAAAGATTAAAATTAAAGAAAATAAAGCAAAAATAAAAGGAAAAATATGTCAGTAAAAAGAGATAACAATTTAGAATCATCCATTCGATAAATACGGGAAACCGACTAATTAAAAAATCATCCAACAGTCACCCGGAAATAAATAATAGCAGATCTCTCCAAAAATATCTCACTTTAGAAGAACAGGGTCGAGGGAAGGCAAAATGAGCCGAGGAAGTCTGACGAAATGTGAAGCAAAATGAGGAAAACGTGACGAGACTCCTCAAGGATCCTAAAGTCAGGAAGAACAAGGAAGAGAAGATGCTCTTTAAAATAAACAACGATTCTTGTCAAAAACAAACACTGCGTAGCATCAGGAGGGAGAGAGGTAGAGGAGGAACATATATAAAATGGAAAACAAATACGAGATATTTCTTGTTGCACCTTCGTGGATTTTATGTCGAATGATTAGCATATTATGTCTAGGACACACTGAAGAATAAATGAAGCTTACCATCCCATGTGAACAGAAAAAGTTCTCATACTATGGACTTGTTGTCAGACAAAGTTGGATTACCAATAAATATAGCTCAATGTACTCGGTATATTTCTACTGAAATTTACAGTAGGATGAATTTTATCTGCAATTATTTTTAGAGGAACCTGAAATGTCACTGAATGATTTTCATCTCGCTGCTGGACTGACGGAAAGGAAAGAATTCATGCTATATTTATTGCTGATGAAATACTGACATTAAACCTTTCCATAATTACTTCTCAGGCACATATTCAAAGTGTTTGATCCAATACTTTTGACCCCTCTTCGCTGACCTTAAAATATAAGTAATCCAACATCACATAATTTTGTGACTTCAATATAATTCCTATTAATTTATTCCAACGTATTGCGTATCTTAGAATTATTAATACCGCAAAGCGGGCACTAGATACCCAGGAAGCAAGCGTGTGGGCAGTAAGGGTAAATGATTCAGTACATGTACTGTAGGGGATTGGACACGATGCTGGTGATCCTTCTTTCTGGCGGCTATGTCATCCCGCTTATGTGACTGAAGGTAACCAGGAAAGGAAGAAAGAAAGAAACAATGAAACAACACTATATATATATATATATATATATATATATATATATATATATATATATATATATATATATATATATATATGTGTGTGTGTGTGTGTGTGTGTGTGTGTGTGTGTGTGTGTGTGTGTGTGTGTGTGTGTATTATTTATATGCAGTAAGATAATGGGAACAGCACTTGGAACAAAACAAAATGCGAAAGATAAATACATTGAAATTATGAAACTGTGGCATAAATCCAATTTACATCAGGGTAAACTCACGGCTTTATATGAAAAAGAAAAACAAACTATTAAATAAAAGCGCGAAAAAATTAAAATGAAAAGTCTGAACATAGAAGAACAAATATAACACTTTTCTATTTGTACTAAATCTAAGGAGTCATGGGAACTTGAACGGTTTATATGAAACAACACCCTTTTGCAACAGTTAAATACAATGGAAAAACACGCAAAGACCAAACGATCAGGATGATAGAATTTGCAAAATTTAAGACTGAAATAACCAGATTTCTATACAGAAAACAGAAAAAAATGGCGAC